>NW_025421291.1:0-79454 GCF_011764305.1 Mustela putorius furo | reverse complement strand
TGAGCCAGTCAGGTGCTTTCTGCTGCTTTTGAAATCTCTCTTTATCACTGTATTTTCCATTTCATTTACCCATGTATCTTGGTGTGGACCTCCTTTGGGATTTTGTTGGGAGCTCTCTGTGCCTCCTGCATCTGGATTCCTTCTCCAGATCCAGGGGTTTTCTATTATTTCTTCAAATATATTTTCTGCTCCCTTTTCTCTCTCTTTTCCTTCTAGGATCCCTATAATGTAAATGTTATTTGCGTTTCATGGTGTCACTGTATTCCCTTAATCTATTGTTACTTTTTATTATTTTTTATTTCCAACTCAGTTGATTGCCTTCCTTTACTCTGTCCTCTAGATCACTGATCCATTCTTCTGTTTCCTTTAGTCTACTATTTATTCCTTCTAGTGTATTTTTAATTTTAGTTATTGAGTCCTTTGCTCTGGTTGTGTTGTGTATGCATTCTCGATCTTCTCTTTGTTTTTTTTTTTTTTTGAGGTTCTCCTAAATCCTCCACTCTTTTCTCAAGTCCAGTAATCTTTATTACCATTATTTGAATTCTTTTAAATTCTAGCAGACAATACTAACTTGTCTCCATTGGGTTTATGTCTCTTTGTGTGATTTGTCCTGTTTTCTTTTCATTTGGGACATATCCCTCTGTCTCCTCATGTTTATGTAACTCTCTGTGTCTGTTTCTATATGTTGAGAAAAGTTATCTATGTCTCTACTCTTGCAAGCAGTGGCCTTGTGAAGAAGAGAGTCCTGGAGTGTTCCTGCAGTACAGTGTGCCCTATGCACCAGAACCTGTTTGTCTCAGGGGTGTCCCCCATGTGTGTTGATATATGCCCTATATGTTTGGGGTTTGAACAATTTTTTGGGCCTTGGGTGGGTTGTTCCAGTCACCTGCAATGGCTCTGTTTGCCTATTCTGCGGCAGGGTTGGTCCTAGTGCTGTTAATGGGCCGGTCTGGGGCCTCCCCCCCCCTTTGGGCTTTGAGTGAGGTCATACCATGGTGTTTACCATAGATTGAATAAGCACCAAACCTACTGGGTACTTTCTCTCTGGTAGTGTGTGTCCCTATAGAAAGAACTTTCAGTGGTAGGTGGGACTCGCGTGTGTCGTTCCCAAATGTCCTGCTGGGGCACAGTCAGGCTGGTATGTTTTGTTTAGCGTCTCCCCTTCTTCTCAATTAATCTGGACAGGCAAAGTCCCTTTAAGAGATCGTGTCAGCTGGCCCCTATTGGAGCTGCTTGCACACTACACGAAATTGTGGTGCTACTCTTTTGGCAAGACCCCTGCCCAAGGGCATTTGTCTGGCAAGGACAATGTTGGGTGGGGCCCCAGGTGTTAGTAAGGTTTTGTGCAGGTGGGCTGTGTTCAAGGACCTTTTGCCTGCTTTTTGAAAAAGTTTTGCTGATTCTGATTTAGAATTGGGAAGGTATGTTAGGAGAAGGATTTGGGTATGGCTTGTGGGTATTCAAGAGCCACACAGTTTGTGCCAGTCCCACTCACTGTGGTTAGCGACTCTTTAGCCACTTTGGAACTTCCTCTTTCCTGCCATACTAGCCATTATGGAGGAAGCATGTTCCACAGGTAGAACATGGAGTGTGACAATTCTTTTTAGTAAGTAAAACGAGGGGTATGCATGTGCACTGTGCACGTATTTCCACATGTGTCCAATTGTGTCTGCTATGTGGAGAGGAATGGAAATGGCACCCATCAGCTCTCCTTGTTTCGTGGAGTAAGCCTCCCCAAAGATTCTCCCTGCCCCTCTAGCACCATGCTCTCTGATAGTGAAACAAAATAAAACATCTTCCCCGCTTGTATACTCCATCCATGATTTTTTCAAAAAACTGCTAGCTTCCGCTGCTATATCTCCGCGGGACTTGTCCATACTGTTCTCCTTTAAGAAGGTCAGACTACTCAAGTTTCCTATCACCCTTCCACCTCTCTCTCCTAGAGACAAGCGCCATGATTTTGAAGTGTTTAAAACCCACTTATTGTAAGAACTTGTGAAGTTAACAACCCGCACCCCCCTCCTGGTTTTCAAAGCCAAATATTCTAGGGATTTTCTTCTTTTTCTTTCCATTGTGAATCCCCTGTACCTGAGGTTGCTGTTATGGGGATATGTTCCACTCCCCTTTCTGTGCCCATAGCACCCCTTGCTCCCAAGAACAGTCACACGGTCAATCTTGGGCTCCCACTGAAGGCAGCTTATAGAATTCTACAATTAGAAGAAGCCATAGAGAACATTATAACAACCACTTTTCCAGATGAGAAAAGTTCTAAGCCAGGACCACACACACACTAGTGAGTAGTAGAATAAAACTAGACTTCAAATGTCCTCACATCAAAGCAAAGCACATCACAATTACAATTCCGCCTCCCTTGATAATGTTAAAGTTGGCCTAGCAAACAAGGTCTTCATAGATAGTGCAAAGATAAACTTCCTCCAAATCTGGCCCCAAGCAAATAAACCGCAATTTTGAAATTTAGGGAAAATCCAGTTAATGTTGCGACATCATTATCCCTCCAAGTTGTCTAGGGGCTGGGACAGACAACTTGGAAGAAACCTAACACAAGTCTCCCAACATCTGAGAAACATGATAAGAGGAACAGGGAATTATTACTGTTTATTGTTACTTATCATTATAATAGTGAGAAATGGCATGTTAATCAGGAAGGAACAGATTTATGGCTATCATTTTTTTTCCCTAAAGGTAAATAGTTAATACGTAAATCACGTCCACAAGAACTTTCTAATTTTAATGGTCCTATCCATCAGTTGCTCTCTAAGTGAGGTCTCAGGTTAAAATAGCTCCTAAATGAAAGGTTTACTCTAGATATTAAATATTCCATGGAGCAAACCCACTATCCCACTTTTTTGGAGTGCTCTACTATTCTCACTTCCGGGATGGCCACAAATAGCTTTTTGAATCTGGACCTTTTACAGACACTAGTGAAAGAAAACAAGAGTAGAGGATAAAATTTGGAAAAGTCCTCATAGATTTAAGCTTCCAAGCACACCAGCAAAATCTGATATCTAATAATTTAAGCAGACCCTTCTCAGTAACTTAAGTTGACTTTAACAAACCCTGCTTCAGTGGACTTGCCACACAAAATGGTACACCAAGAAAGGGATCCCAAAAGAGAGAGCCTCTTCTTCTAGCCACACACAACCAGATTAGGTCTGAGATCCTGGTACCCCAAAAGCCAACAAACAACAGAAAATAAGTTATGTGCTTCTGGAGCCATTTTCTTCAGGGTGACATGTTTCACTCCTACCTAGCAAAGTGGCAAAGGGCGAAGCCACTGAATGTTGCCTTGCATGTTCCTTGTCTTCAGACTGTCCTTTTGCCAACATTAAAATGCCCTTTTTCTGCTATAAGACATATACTGAATTGCCACATTATTTTCCCTGACCCTGTGGGACCACAGTACAATATCATAATGTCAAAACTGGGTCTGAAAAGAGCTTTGTGTGGGATGAGACAAGAGTCTAAAGATAGAAGAGCTGCTGAATCACTTGGGATATGACCACAATATAGTGCTGTGATCAGCTTGCTGGGTAAAGCTGGTGTGTCAGAAGTCCCTGGTAAATCTCTGAGCTCATTATGGAGGGTGGGAGGGCTGACCTTGGAAGCAACACAGAGATGAGGAAGCCTGAAGGAAAAAAACCCAATTTGCAAACCTTAACAAATAACATTTAAAATTCGCTGATTTAATAAAAGCATGCTATCATATGACAAGATGGTTTTCCTTAGGAGCAGGTGCATTTCAATTTTTTTAAAAAATATTAAATCTTCAGAGACTTGCACGATAGATGGCAGCCTGGAAATACGCTGATGTGTCCTGGCAGAATTTCAGACATAATGATTTTTTTTTCCTTTGTAAACCTTCCATCAGTGGGAAGGCAAGCCCTGCCAAAACTGAGGAACCCAAGCTGGAGGCAGTAAGGCTCCACCACTCAGACTGTGGCCAGGTGCCAAGACTTCAAGGCCAAATCGGAAACAACCACGTTGAGTTCATTAAAACGACTGAATGATCAAAGGCGTGCAAGCCTTCACAAAGGCAGAAATTAATCTGTTTAATACTTGGCTAAATTCTCATCTGTTGAAGTAAATTTGAAATGAAATTTATCAAACTCTCACCCTCTTCCTGTGGAAAAAAATCCTTTGAATTTCTCAGAGTGTCCAGGAGGTGGCAGAGGCGTCCTTCGTTTCAGTTTGCGGAGCGCCACTAGAGCTCTGTCCCTGAAAGTAAGATAAATGGAAGTTATCTGGGTATAACTACGAATAGGTTGTAAATACAGCTCTCTACGATATCAGGACTTATATTCGGAACTGGGTAGGCTGAACTCTACTTGGGCAATCTCTTTCTGAAGGATGAATGATTCTTATCCCAGGAAATGGAAATGGTTTAGAATCCGTAAACAAAGCTTGGGCACCAGTGAAAAGGTCCCGTGAAGAACTCCAGCCCAACAACTCAGACCCTGCTCATATACCTGTTGCAGCCTTCCTGAGCCCCACCTCTCCCACCACGCCTACCGCTCAGTCTCCCTGTCCTTCAGTCCTTGTTAAAGACCTGCACACACATTCCTGAGCCATCAGAAACCTGTGGCCTCACTGCGGAACTAAAGAAGCTAGAAGATGTACAGGGAAATTCCCTTGTGCAACAATTGCTAGCCTCTCTTCAACCTGCCTCCTCTGTGATGTCAACCTACAAAACCAGAGGTTCAGCCATGGGCTTTAACGTTATGAATATTAATTCCTATCGCATAAGCCAAAGCTTGTGGAAGATCTCTGGTTCCTCCGTTTCCTGGGAGGACAACATGTAAAGTATTAATACAGTCAGTCCATCATGAGAAGCACAACTCATGAAAAACACATAGAAATTCATGAAAAGCCTTTCACTGTTTATTTCATGAAGTGAAAACATTTATTCCAACCAGATCAAAGGAGGGGGGGAAGCATGTTTTCTATAGCTCCAATTTCACACACCCTAGTACGAAATGAATCAATAGTAGCTAGGAGGAGCGAAATCAAAGATTTCCTTTTCAACAGTAATAAATTCAGTCAACCCTATTTGGTATGGCACTTGACATGGCTTGTAAAATCTGAAGTTACTAAATTATGTATTTCAATAGTAATCCCTTACAAAATTAATAGGAAAGTGCTAAATTAGGACGAATGGCCTCCAATGGGATCCAGATGCTTAACCCTAGACTAGGTAGAAAGTGTGAAAAAATTAAGAACTGTACTGATTTTTTTTTTTCCCCTGAGTTTCGTGAAGGAGCCAGTTCTTCAAGCATGGAATGTAAACACTTGGGAAGGTAGCCTAAGTGAAGCATGTGTTATGTAGCAGCCTGAGTCCCAGCTGTGTTTATACTAGGATTCCAAAATATCTGAGCCTGGAAAGAGAAGTGGTAGTGTGAGGAGGGACAGAGGAGCCTGCTGGGAGACACTGAACCCCAGGGCAAAGAGAAGCTCATTCAAGACACATGGGGAGGTGCGGTGCTTGTTGATAGAGTGCTTGTCATTCAGCTTACCTTGTAACCCCCTTCCCAGACTCACATCTGATTCCCATGGGGATAGAACAAAACCCAGAAATGTGCCCACATTATTGGTCCCCTTTGCAGTGATGGCTACGTTGATGGTGATGGCAATAATAAGACAGCAGTGGCCTTGACAACATCAGGGCCAACAGCACCACACTCCATCTTGGAGACTGGTGTATCCACAAAGACATGGTGCCCATGGGACACCTGTAGCACTGCTGCTGCCCTTGCCACTGATGGGAGTGACTAAAGTCATGTTACAGGGACCCAGTGTAAGAAGAAGAAAATAATAGATCTCTGTTGTGACCAAGAGAACTAGTTCTCAGAGAACTGGTTATGGTCAGCTGAAGAGTCAGCTAAGAATTCTCATGTCCTAATTTCCAGAACCTGGGAATGTGTTACCCTTGCGTGGCAAAAGGGAATTTGTAGATGTGGCTTAGTAAAGGATCTTGAGATGGGAGGTTTCTCCTGGATTATTTAGGTGGGCCTCCTGTAATTACAAGGGTTGCTTATATGGGGAAGGCAGGAGAGTTGGAGTTAGAGGAGATTTGCCATCAGAAGCAGAGGTCAGAGAAAGATTTGAAGGTGCTGTACTGCTGGCTTTGAAGACAGGGAATGGGACCCCCAAGTCCAGGAAAGCAAATGGCCTTTAGAAGCCAGGGAAAGACACAGAAACAGGTTCACCCTTAAAGCCTCTGGAGGGAGCCTGGCTCTGCTGACCCGTTTTAGACTTCTGACCTCCAGAGCTGTAAGATAATAAATGTATGTGGTTTTCAGCTACTAAGTGTGTGATAATTTGTTACAGCTGCATTAGGAAAATAATACACTAGTGATACACCCCCCTGAGAGCTTTCAGAATCATTTGTGAGAATCAGGAGGTTCAAATTCCCACGGAACAAGCAGAAGGTCTAGGAGCCATTCTTATTCATGGTGTGTGTGAGTAGGAGGATGCGGGTTAGAGCAGGGTAGACCAGGTCTACGGGTCTGCTTTTTACCCTCCAAGTCTCTCCTAGGCAGGACACTTTCTCTTAAATTTCACCTTGGATCTTCATTCAAATCATCGGCATCTTTATTCTGCAACACTTGAAAGATTTCAAACCAAAACATGCATTACTTTGCTCCTCCCCATTTTCTTCCAGAATTTCTGAGAGGCAAGTCAGGTCACAATCCCCTCCGAGTACCACGTCTACTTGTAAATGAGTTCCCAAGTCACTTCAAACCCTGACAACAAATCCCATCCTTATCTTTGGGATACTAATAATGTAGCATTTCTCAGTCACTTGCTCTAGGTTTTAATTCAACCCTAAAAAGCATTCTGCTAAAAGACATTCTGGAAATATCTTCAGAAGTTGGCCCTGTGACTACAAAAGAAATCCAGCCCACCCAACTAGGGTTCAAGATTCTCTTTCCAGCCAGGTCACCATTAAAGATGGAGGACTATTTTTCAGGGCCCAGAAAAGTATTTGAATTGGCTGTATTCATCCAGTACATTCTGCCAAATGAATCAGTTGTTTCTTCCCCAAAATCAAATGTGTCCTAGATCTGAAAAATATATACAGTCTTCCTATTAGTAATCATTACAATACATTTTACTAATATTCAATTTTACTGTCTCTGATAAAAATAGAGATCAGGGAACACAGAAAGGATTACAAATAACAAATTATTTTTAAACTTTATTTTATCTATGATATAATGTCTCAATCCTTATACCAGAGCTATGAACAAGAAGGAAAAAAATAATGAATTTTTTCAAATTCCTTTCATTATTTTCCCTTACCACTTTTTGGCAGATTCGCCAGAGAATATAAAAAGAAATAACGGTAAGAGAAAAGCAAAATAAACCATTGACCATGATGTTCAAAGGCTGGGCACAACCTGCTCCATGGACCATTCTAGCTGAACTTGTCCTCTGAACAAGTTATACAACCTTGGGCAAGTCACAAACTTTCTGGACTTCTATCTCTTCAGCACTCCTTTGTAGGACTTCCACACTTACTTTAATATTATTATCTGCCAGTTAAATTATTTAACATTTATCCTTCACATTTTTAAGTGTAAATTGGGGGCGAAGAAATGCTCCCCATTTACATGAGAGGGTCAAGTGTTCCACTAGGGAGACGAATACTGAAGTTTGAAAAGCATAGGCCTGTAGACCTGTTACCACCGTGGGCCTTCTCCACCACCACAAGTACCCATTTGCTATACATTCCTATCTTCATTGTTTGGGTTTGGTTCTTTTCATTTTTTCATCTCCTATTTCCTTCACCATTTGGAAGTGCCCTCTTCTTCCTCCAATTTTCCCACCTTTTAAGGCCAGCTTATGTCTACCTCCTCCAGAAAGCCTTCCCTGACCACAGATGTCCAAAGAAATCCTTCTCTGTGTCAAATTTATGGTTCTCACCCTATGTAGCATTCAGTGGAATATAATTATATCTTCCATATGATATCTTTTATTATTACTTAACATTTGTATTATTTTTCTTGTTCTTTATGTCTCTGATCTTCCAACTATATCATAAACTTCCTACAGATCAGAGGTCATGGAAACTACTGTTTCATAATTCCCACAGCCTCTAGATCTGCACTTGGCACATGAGGCACATTCATTCATTCATTATTTATCCATCCAACATGTATTTGTTAAATTATGGGCCAATTCTTAACTATTGATGGAATGAGAAGCAAAACGACTCAATCTAAAAATGGAATAATTCCATTTTCGATAACTCAGAATTGACCCTTCTCATTTCAGATTTGCTGTTTCTTACAATTAGAGGGAAATTTTTCCATTGGCAAATTTAAACTGCAAATATTCTAAATTGGCTTCAAACATATAATGGCTGTGCATGTTCTTGTCATTACAATTGACACAAAGTGCTACAGGTTAATTAAGTGCCTACAAGAACAGGTATTGTAGACTTACAAACAGCAGAAATTACCAAGACTATCAGAGTAAAAATAACACTCCCTACAAGTGTTAATCTCCCTACAATTGCTAATCTACACGTTAAATGGCCATATACTTGCTTTTATTTAATCACATTATATCTTATGGAATATAGTTGTGTGCTTGCTGGGTTCCTTCAGGGGCAATAAAGTGGAGGCCTTTGCTCCACCTTGTAACCAGAATTAATTGCTACCTGCCATTCTTCCCATAAATCCCAAGTTTCAAGCATTGTAACTGAGCACATGAAAATCGTATTAAATCCAGAGTTACCATTAAAATTGTTAAGCCAGATGCTATTTTAATACATATCAAAGTGGATTACGTTCATTAAATAAATTGTGTGCCTAAGGATGGAAGTCCCCAAATAGTCTGAAGGTTCATTCCCATTTTTTCCACATAGACTACATAAAACAGGCTCTATATCACACGTAAACACATTTACTTCATTTTATACACCGCTGCCTTTTGTTAATTCCCCCACGTAGAACCTAGCAAATGATTTCACTTTAGATCATAACTAATGGGAAAGGTTCTGAGTGGTGAGTGTAATTGTAGAACCTTGATCAAACGCCACCTGGTGGTCAGATAAATATTTTTTCTACCACAAAGCTTGGCTGAGGCTGTCAAATTGTGTTATTGGTAATTACTAAAAAAAAATCATTACAATCAATAATACTTTATTAATGCTTAATATTGTGGAATATTGAGCAACCCAGAGTATATCGGTTGATATTGGTTCAAATCTCCTCTTGCTTTTTGGTTATGCATTTCTTTACCTTATTCTCTGGGCCTGTTTTCTCATCCTCATCCTAATTTGAAGTTAATTTATAGAATAAGTGAAAATTAGACATAAAAGGAATAAAATAGTGGCTTGGACATAATATGTATCATAAAGTGGTACCAACAGTTGCTATTACATTTTATCAACAATACCTCTTGTATTGAATGCCAATTATTATTATTATTGTTATTATTATATGCCAAAAGCATATGTTCTTTGCCTACATTACCTCACTTAATTCTCACAACAACCCTATCAAGTTGGTATTATTATCTATCAGTTTAAAAATTAGGAAGCTGGGGACACCTGGCTGGTTCTGTTGGAAGAACATGTGACTTGATCTCAGAGTCATGAGTTTCAAGCCCCACACTGGACATAGAGATTACTTACATACATACATACATACATATATCTTTTAAAAAATAAAGCAAAATACATTAGGAAGCTAACAATAAAAAAGTTAAATGATTGGCTCAGGATCACATAGTTGGTAACAGCCAGGATTCAAACTTGACTGAGGGATGCCAAGGCCATGATCTTTAGTGCTATGCTATATTGCTATTGTTATCATGAGTAAGGATTATGATGGTAAAAAG
Organism: Mustela putorius furo; assembly: GCF_011764305.1. Lineage (NCBI taxonomy): Eukaryota > Metazoa > Chordata > Mammalia > Carnivora > Mustelidae > Mustela > Mustela putorius. The sequence continues at coordinate 69,587 of NW_025421291.1, read as the reverse complement.
TATTTCATGGGATTCTAATAAAAATATCCTTCCCTTACACAAAGCTCATTTGAAATTGCACAAGAACATTTCTGTGTTTTTCTCCCAGTATATATAAAAGGTCTGAGGAAATGCTACCCTTGCTGTTTTATATAGAGGACACCAACTCTATTTCTCTGACAAACATTCTTACCTCCCAATATTTCCTCCCATGGGGATAGCCTCATACACAGAGATGTCTCATACACATTTCTATTAGAATTTTTTCAGAAATAGAATTCCTTTAGGTAAGCATTTGTTTTCAAGCCAGGAACAACCCAGAGGGGCTCAAAATTCTGCACACTATTTGCAACCTTGTTATTAAGATATAAATACAGTAAGATAAAAATTTTAAAGCTATTATATATAACATTTTATTACAAAATAATATATGTCCATTGTTATAATTTTAGGAAACTGTAAATAATCAAAAAGAAAAGACAAGCAAAGACCATAATCATACCACTCATTTATTAGGGAGCACTGTTAATATTCATGCCATATGTCCCTTAGTCCTTCTTTTCTCTGAGCAAATACATTTTTAAAATGGGATCACACTATACGCCCTGTTTTAGACCTAACTTTTCATTTACTACCAATTGATAATGACTTGCTCTGCCACGTCTGGCTGCCTACCTGCCTCCATCTTTCCAGTCCAGAAAACATTGTTATTCAGATGACTTAAAATCCCCTTAAGCATTTTAAATTAGAAACTGAATAATTCTGTAGGTGGAAGCACAGACTGAACACCTGAAACCCAAACTTAACTTTGCTAAAAACAACTTCCTTCCTTGTGTTTAAAACATACCTTTATTCCATCAAACATTTATTCATTTAATGAAAACATAAATTGGATACCAGCTGTGAAGAAGGTCCTGTGCCAGGCACTTGCGGGGAGAGGCAGGGGCAGGGGGGGGGGGGGGGGCCTGGCAGCATGAATCAGATACATTGTTGCAGCATGTTTTTGGGAAACAAGATGCTATACCATGGACTTCATGCATATCAAAGAAGTACTTTCTGGGGGGAGGCTGAGATATGAAAGTTTCAGGTCTCCAGAGGCAAGGGTAGACAATTGTCCTTCCCCATATCTGTTGCGTTCTCCAGTTTTTATGGAGACTGGAGAGCTTCCTAGAGGAAAAGTTGAAAACTGCAAGTGGGGTTTTGAAATACGTAAACATGTGGGAACCAAGAAGTAGGGCAGGGAAATCCCATAGTGTCCTATTGAAAAGGGTTCAATTTCAGGGCTTCTGAAAGCAAATCATCCTAAAGGAAGCCAGACTCTACTACAGGGCAAACATGGGGGAGGGGCAGGCAGGCTGCTTCCAAGGTACAGAAAGGGCAGAATAGTGTCTCTTGAACCTGCCCTCATGGCCCAATGGGTGTGTGAGAGTACCTCTGAGTGTGTGAGACTTCTCAGCTCTTGTCAGACTTTGCAGCAATCAGGGCCCAGCAAGTTCTGGCCAGACCATCTAATAGTGGATGACACTGTGGGGAGATAGAATGTAGCCCTATGCTCAGCAGGGTGAGAACCATCACAGCACTGAGCAAATGGACAGCCCTAATGGCTGGGGTCCTTGGTAAACCTCTGCACACCCGAGAGCACCAGTAACATTAGCAGTGGTGGCAGTCCCTAGCTCAGAAAGGCAAATCAGGGGCAGCCACTGGATGAGTAAATGTAGGACACAGTCCTGGGGACATAGAATACAGGTAGACAGAGAGCCTACTAGCATGCAGGTAGAGGCTAATGAGCTTGTTCACGCATTGCAAATGCAAATGCCTACGGCCAAACTAGTATCCCAAATGGGCAATGTGGAAGGACTGTTGCCTGAAGGGAACTGGCCCATGCCTGTCCTGTCCAGCAAGGGCCACTGCTCTTCAGCCTCAGCTGATGGAGGCTGTTCCAGCCCATAAGAAATGCTGGCTTTATCAGCAACAAGGACAGGTAGCAGGAACTTGGACATGGCTGAAATGAGAGAAGTGTTTACATGGAAACAATCTAGCCAGACCAAAGGACCACAATCAACCACCACAATAACCGAAAGTCATAGTCAAGGAAATGTGGTGAAGCACCAATTTTCAGTGAAGAGGCAAGAAACAAACAGCCAATCGGCTCAGCTGCTTGCTGTGTTGAGATATTCATCCGTGTCTCTTCTAAACCTTATTATTGTCTTGTGACCATGGCAGAAGGGTCACAAGCCATGAGACCTTCATGGACTCAATGGAAAGTGAAACTAGAGAGTAATGGTATCACTCTTGGTTTTTCAGAACAAAAGGCAGAGCAAGTAGCCAGTGGGGAAGGTAAGGGAAGGTGATCTGCACTGGAGCAGTTGTGAATAACAATTGAAGCCACACCCACCAGTGAAAAAATGAGGGTGGCCTTGAGGCAAACTATAGGCCACATGTGACATTTACCTTCATATGGTATAAAATAAGGGAATAACTAAACACCCACGTTCAAGAAATCTTGAATTTGGAGTTCCAAATTCCAAGCCTTTAAGTCACCGATTAATATGTTAAGTTTAGTATCTCCAACTATAAATATGTAATGGGATATTGCCTTCAGTCCCCGCCAAGAGCTTAGTGACATATGCTTTTCCTAACATGCCAGGGGTTACCTATCAAGGTTCTGGGGCTAGGGCATAAGTGATGAGAACTGGGATGGTCAGCATAGGCCATGATCACAGCACAGAGAGGGCAGCTCATTTTGGGGTCCTGAATCTGGCTAAGCTGATGAAGGACAGCAACAGAAATGACAAAGATAGGTATGACCTTCCAATTAGATCCAGAGGTTTGGATAACTTGGAACACACTTTTATAGCTAATGTCATTGGAGATTATCCAAACTGTCCTGGAATTCAATTTAGTAAATCATGAATACCTCCCCTAGTGTTCAGCAGTACAGCCCTCATGGGTTAGTGCAATGGTCAGTAGTGCAGTAGGGTGGGGATAATGAGACAGAGATCACAGCGGGGCATTCTACTTCCTTTTGTCCACACCACCATGTTCTATTTTTTTGTCATGTAATCCAATTTTGCTCTCCCAGGTTTTTGAATCCTAACAAAATGATTGTTTTCTAGAAGAATAAACAAACCTATGGCCATTTCAATGGTTAAAAGGCACACTGAAGGTGTGCCTGGGTAGCTCAGTGGGTTAAGCCTCTACCTTCAGCTCAGGTCATGATCTCAGGGTCCTGGGATCGAGCCCCGCGTCCGGCTCTCTGCTCAGCAGGGAGCCTGCTTCCCTTCCTCTCTCTCTGCCTGCCTCTCTGCCTACTTGTGATCTCTGTCAAATAAATAAATAAAATCTTAAAAGAAAAAAAAAAAGGCACACTGAACCTTATAGCAACTCCAGGAACATAAATCTCAGAGGGATATGGGGTCATGAACCAGACCTAACCACAATGACCATAGAGAATGCCAATCAGTTAAGACATTAGGCAAATAAACCTCTAATTAACATCAATTGTAAGCAATAAAGTGGTATGTCAGGAAGATATCTCCATAGAGATCATGGCGTGATGACCTCATGTGGTTCAGATTTAGTTAGCATTCTCATTTCTAAGCATGCATCTGATGTTAAAGAGTATCAGATATCATAGCAATGATCAGCCCATTGGCCTAGTAATTTTCCTCCAAGGAATTCATCTTGAGAAAATGACCCACATGGAAGAAAAAATAACATGCAGGAAAATGTTCTTTGAAAACAATAGAATGGATAAATAAATTCTAACACATCCACTCAAATGATTATTAGAATTTATAGTATGGAAAATGCTTGTGATATAATGCCAATCTTAAAAAAGAAAGATTGGGGCACCTGGGTGGCTCAGTGGGTTAAAGCCTCTGCCTTTGGCTCAGGTCATGATCCCAGGATCCTGGGATCAAGCCCCACATCAGCAGGCTCTCTGCTCGGCAGGGAGCCTGCTTCCTCCTCTCTCTCTGCCTATCTCTCTGCCTACTTGTGATCTCTGTCTGTCAAATAAATAAAATCTTTTTTAAAATATTAAATAAATAAATATTAAAAAGAAAGATTAGGAGTGCGTGGGTGGCTCAGTTGGTCAAGTGTCTGACTCTGAATTTTGGCTCAGGTCATGATCTCAAGTTCATGAGTTCGAGCCCCTTAATTGCTCCAAATCAGGCTCCAAGTCAGGCTCTGAGCTCAGCAGAGAGTCTGCTTCTCCCCCACCCCCTGCTCTCTCTCTCTCTCTAAAACAAGTTAAAAAAGAAGATTAACTACATGTACACTAAAACTGCAACATGTAAAAGACATCCAGGAGAATGAAGATGGGAATATGAAAAAATAATAATGAGGAATATTTCCACCTTTTTAAGAATGTTTCTACATTAATAACATTGTAAAAAGTAGGAGGAAAAATAACAAATGAGTGAACACACTGTCCTGAACCTAAGTCAGTGATTAAGGATTTCAAATCACAATGTAGTGATCTATTTTTTAAACTTTTCTGATTTTTCTATGATACTGCATAAATATTTGACACTAGACCTCTCTTTCTTTTGCCAATCAGAAAAGAAAGTAATGATTTTGTGCTTTCGATCATGAATTAATATAGAAAGCACAACTTCACACAGTGGTTAAGAGCTCAGGAACTGGGTTGTAACAGCCTGAATCCTGGCTAGTCGCTCTGAACAAGGGCTCAGTTTATCTTGGGCTTTGGGTTTGTTACATGTGAGGTAGAAATAATTTATAACACCTACCATGTGAGATTGTTATGAGGAATAAGTCAAACGGTGCATATGAAGTATTCTACACAGTGCCTGAAAAATAACAAGAGTTAATAAAATTAACTGCTATGATGTTGATTGATAATGATGAAGAGATCGAAATGCGTATAAGGAGGACCAAGGAGGGAGAAGTCATTCCTTTAAGATGCAATTGCCCAGGGCACATGGGTGGCTCAGTTGGTTAGGCAATTGCCTTCAGCTCAGGTTATGATCCTGGAGTCCTGGGATGGAGTGCCCCAGTGGGCTCCCTGCTCAGCGGGGAGTCTGCTTTTCCCTCTGACTTCTTCCCTTTCAGGCTCTCTTAACTCTCATTCTCTCTCTCCCTCAAATAAATAAAATCTTTAAAAAAAAAAAAAATGCAGTTGCCCAAAGAATGAAAACAAAGAAGCATGTTTTCAAGTCTATAAATGAGTGTCTTATCCCAGATGATATTTAAATCTTACAGCATTAGAGCAGGCCATGGTCATCATGTCTCAGTGGGTACCCCACCACCTCAGAGCCTCTTACAGATTTTGATGATGTGTTTCAAATTAAATATATGCATAATCTTTTTTTATATGCCTACTCTTTGACATAGCAGCTTCCCTCCTAGTTATACACCTTAGTGAGAAACTGTCCTCCATTATATCAGAAAGACATGAACCAGAGTGTTCATAGAAGCATTGTTTGATAACCAAAAATTAAAAACAACCCACATGTCACAAAAGGAGACTTCAGGGTGTGCTTAAACCACTACACTGCAGTGAAAACTAATGAATTAGAGCTACTTTTGTCAAGATGAATAACTATCACATATAAAAATTTGAAGGGGAAAGCAGATAGATATATATATTATAATACCATTTACATTAAGTTAATAATGTACAAAAATAATACTGTTTTGATTATGGATATGGACATGCCATATTGCTTATGGTATACACATTATGGAGTAAATTATAAAAATATGCTTAGGAATGGAGAAATCTAAATGTTACATGGTAAGAACAGAAGAAAGAGGAGCACACAAGGACTTCAGTCGTATCTGTGATGTGGTATCTCATCATAAGAAAAGAAATCTGAAGTATCATAAAATATTAAGATTGACAAAGCTGGTTGGTAGATAGATAGTCATTCTATTATCCTCTCTACTATTCTGTATCCTGTTGTGTGCCAAGCATAAGGCAGAGGAAGTGGTCTGTTATGGGTACAGTCAACATGGGGATGTATTTTCTGCCAAAAATTTTAAGACAGGGGCACCTAGGTGGCTCAGTGGGTTAAACATCTGCCTCAGGTCATGATCTTAGGGTACTGGGTACTGCCCCCGCCTGCCTCTGCCTACTTGTGATGTCTCTCTCTGTCAAAAAAAGAAGAATTAAGACAATACTCAAACATATTAGAAGTTCTGGTTTTTAGTATCTCCTTGAGCTGGCAATTCCCACATAAGCAGTGATAAAAGACTCCTCCTTGGTAAGCAAACAGCTCCCACCACCCCTGCTTGGAGAGCTGCTTGCTATAACCTTGAAATATTTCCAAATCTGTACATATTCACCCATTAACATAAGTATTCTTTATCAATGGTAGTGTACAATGATATCCATAATGATCATCTTGAAGTGTTTTAAGATCTCAAATGATCAAAGAGAGCAAGTCTACTGAATAAGTCAGAGAAAAATGTATTTGGAAGATTTTCCCAGCAATTCTGGTTAACATTAAAAGCATCTTCAGTTCACTCAGTCTAACCAGAAATATTTCAATGTACCAGAAAGCTTTAATCATTCTAGTAAATCATGCAATGGCTATAATAATGTTATAGAGTAAGATCATATATTACATTAGCATTAGACTGCAGAGACAATATGAATGGCAAAATTAATGAACCTTTGGAGAAAAACACTTCAATTGCCCTTATATACAGTAAGCATGGCTTCATGAATATAAACCTGTTTTCGTGTTTATTCTTACACTCACTCAAGTTTAAGATTCTGGAACAATGGCAATGTCTGGATATCTGGACGTGCAAACCAATTTGCCAGAAAGGTAACCATCAAACCCAATCGAGGAGAAAAGGTGTGAGTGGACAATGGTGCAGAGCTTTAAATTTTAGCATCCATCTCAACTGCTAGAGAGCTTGTTAAGGCCAGATTCCTACATTCCCCCTCCACCAGTTCTAATTCAGTGTGTCTGAGAATTTACATTTCAAATAAGCTCTCAGGGGATGCTCATGTGCCTGTCTGCAGATGACATTTTGAGAAGAGTTTTAAAGGATTTTGTCAATCCCTTTGACTCTTGCCCTACAAGTTGCCTTTAAAACTTAATCCTGGTATAATATTAAGTTCTAAAGATGAACTATAAAGTAAGTGCCCAGAAAATGCCAGTCACAGCAGGACCACTATAATAGATGGGGCAATAAAATTCAATCATGTAATATGCAATAACATATAAAACATTTATTATACTACTCCAAAGAGTTATATAGAAGTCCTTGTCTTTCAGCGAGCTCAGGAATGCTTCTTGTGTCTTCTTTATATCGGATATATGAGAACTATAAAAATGTATTTGATTAAGAAGGAATTTACAAAAATGAATGGTTTCTATTTCAATGACTTGTGACTGCTTATACCATGAAGCTAACTGTTGTGCTTTTTCTTAGCTCCTGCAATTGAGTGGTTTAAGGGAAAAATTTAATGATGTCATTACATTTGATAAGAAGCAAACAGTTAAGGTTTGCATTTGATAGGATAGATGCAAAAAGGCACTTTATTATGAATATATCAAAATAATTGTCATTAAAATAGAAGAGAAACTTACTTCAGGAAAGCAGGAAACTTTTGATCTTAAAACACCAAGATAGTGTTTGTCCATTGTCTAGTAAAAGATACTAGAATTCCATTGCCAAATCAGTGGCTTTTCTCTAAAAACCAGTGCTATAATTACAACCTTAAAAATATACATTGTATATTCCATTAATTACGACACTCAAGCTTGTGTGTGGGTAAGAAAATGTTATTTGGCAGCAAGAGGCCACTTTCTGAAATGTTAATTTAAAATATAAAAGCTCAAGAAACTAATTTAGATGAAATATACTGAGAGCCTCTGAAGGAAACAATAAATTGTCTTAAAGGGAAGTGTCTGTTACTGTGGTATTTAACTTTTGACCCGTTCTGAATGTAGGGTACCTTCCTGAAGTCCAAAGAGAGCTTTCCTCAAAATGTTTTCTGGAAATTTCATTTAAAGGTCTTGAATCTTTTTAACTTCAAGATTGTTAAAAAAAAAAAAAAAAAAAAAAGACTAGAGGCCCAGAATGGCACCACTTAGGCCAAGTCACCAAGTAGCCGCTTAATACCTAATTGCAGTTTCAACCTCCCCCAGATATGTCGTCTCAACCTTTCAATCAGGAATTTTCTGAACAATGCCAATGAGGTAATCTGTCACATGGTCCTTCCATCCCCCCCCAAAAGATGAGGAAATGCACCAATAAGGCCCCCTGCCCTTCTACCTAAGGCAAGGGGATCTTGCCTGGAACAATTCTTTCCTTTCTTTTGCTAAAAAACGTTCTTGCTCCACACTCCTTTGTAAAAAAAAATCTTCCATTTGGTACAACTTCTCAGAGGTCCCCTCAGTTTGCTCAATGGGAATGCGAAGTCATGAATCATTTATTAAAGCCAAATTAGATCTTTAAATGTATTTAGTTGAATTTTGTTTTTTAACAGATCAGGCAGCAGTGATGGGACCCAAAGCATACAGAGACAATGAGAAACGCAATGATGGCACCCTGGAAACCCTTTTTGAGTTCACTGCCTTTCTCACTATCTCCAAAGGCTGCTGGTAAGTGCCTCTAGGTTTGAGTTTTGCTCTTTTTGCATACAAACTACAGACCTAATTTGTTTTCCAGTCCAAGGGAAAACAAATTATGGGTCAACCTGAGTGGTCAGGGGGCTCTAACAGAATACCAGTTCTTGGCCCTGGGTTCAGCCCCCAATCCACACTGGAATCCCTTCCCTAGCTTCAGTCTGCAGTCCCCATTTACTAGGGTATGCTGGTTTAGTCCTTTCCCCATTTCCAGAATGTACTCTCTATTCATGGAGTCTGCCAATTTAGTCAACACTGGGAATTACTGGTGGCCTTTTCTTGGCCAGTCCACAGTGACATGTGTTGGTTACTGCTTGTGTGTCAAGGTGCATATGTTTGTCTTTTGTGTAAAAGACTTAGCTAGTGGGATTCTTAAATTCTAAAGATTAAGCACTCTACCTTTCAGTAGACTTGCTTATTTTATTTCTAAGAACTATGGTCCTGGAAACAATAAAAATCTACACACTTTTTTCATGGCCTAAAGAATTTGGCTCGGTAACCATCGGGTTGCTGAAGACGGTAAGACCAATGTAACTTCTGTTACTCTCCTCTGTCGACCTTTGAGTCACTCCATTCATCCTCTGTCTAAATTGTTTTTCTGCTCTGAAAAGATGACCCAAACATAAATAGAAATCCTCTGGTTCATGCTCTTACAGACACCTCCATATCTACCTTCAAAGGAGGGACCCCCATCTGGGCCCCTTAAAGAGCTGATGACACTCAGGGATTTTCTGGTAAACTGCTTCATTATTCCTTTAAACTTCTATTATTCTACCATAAGGGAACTCTGATAGATACCAGAGCCACCAGTGGAAATCCTGGTAAAACTGACAGAAGCCAGAGAAGGGTAATTCTTACCAACATCAGTTTTTCTGAATCTCTGTCTGCAGTGCCCAGTCAAGAGAGGAAAATAAAATTTCACATTGTCCTTTGTTTTCCAAATCCAAATCCATCATTCACGGATCCTTTTCCTTGGGATAGCTATTGCCTTCCTGTTTGTCTCATTTTGTATTAACAGGGTTTGATTTCCACCTACCCAAGAGCCTACCAAGGATGTGCAGGTTGTTGGTTCCTTGTTTTAATATCTTTGGGAGTGACTGGATCTTGGAAAGAGTGTGTCTTGTTCACCTAACACCCGAGGGTATTTAATACTGTCAGAAAAATTTGCTGTTTGTACTGGGAGGACATGGACAAGATTTTTTTTAAATCTCTGTAGTCAAAGTTGGCCAGATTATAAACTGATATTCAAAAACTGATCATTTTTTTTAAGGCTTTCACCTCTAAATTAAAATTAGAGCTAGATACCAGAGGGAAAAAAGCAAGTCGAGGATGGCGTGGTTGGATGGGTAAATCAACCTATGACGTCATCGAAGTTGCAGCTGTTCCTCAAGAGACTACAGGCAACTTATCTTACAAATCTTTGCAAAACTAGAAATACAGCCGGCCTCTGAAAGGATTCAACATCTTCCAACCTATCCTTTCCATCGGTCCCCAAACCTCCTCCATTTATCTCAAAGTTCTTATAAATACTCTCTGGGAACTTTTGCCTAGATCATCCTCTATTCCTAAGACTGAAGAAAAACAAAAGTAAAAAAAGAAGCTTTTTAAAAAATGCAAATAGCTATAGAGGCACTCTGGCTCAAAATCTAGCCAACAACTTCCATCACATTACTTGTCCAGGATAAATACAAATCTCAAATATCTTCTCCCCAATATTAGTTTAAAAAAAAATAAAAAACTTTAACAATCTGAGCAGGTAACCTTAACTTACCCCATCTGCCAGAAAAAGCTTGTGTCCAGCCATTCTTTTATAAACGAAGGAGTTCTGCTTTATCATACCCAATCTCATGGACAAAAATTTTGGAACAATAACTAGAAGATTTCTCTATCTCTGTGTTCATATGTGTCGTAGATGTGTGGTGTTTTCTACCTCAGAGTGGTATTATTGCCAAAATTAAAAGCTTATTTATTTATTTATTTTTAAAGATTTTATTATTTATTTGACCGTGAGAGGGAGAGAGAGCACAAGCAGAAGGAGTGGGAGGTAGAAGGAGAGGGAGAAGCAGGCTCTTGGCAGAGCAAGGAGCCTGATGCCAGGCTCGATCCCAGAACCCTGGGATCATCACCTGAACCGAAGGCAGACGCTTAACTGACTAAGCCACCCAAGTACCCCAAGAGAGCTCATTTAATTGGCTTAAAGAAAATTTAGTACTTATATAAATTAAATTCTCAGAAACATAATAGAAACAAACCCAAATAAGTTTCAAATTCATGGGCTCTAGGATTAATCTTTAATAAATCAAAGCCAATTGAAATTTGTTGGTTTAAGTAAAACAGGCATGTTTTTAGAGTTGTCAGCATCAATTATAATACTTTTATGCTACCTTGGCTTTTTGAAAGTCAAATAAGCTCATATTATTTCTGTTACAGAATTTGCCAGAAAGAAAGATAAAGATGATGGTTAGTTGTTTGATGTCTTGTGAGATTTTCATAGATAATCAAAACATAATTATCAAGAACAAGAGAATGAAATAGATGCAAGTAAGATAAAAGTTTACAAATAAACTTTTCAGCAATATTCATGTCTACATAAATAGTTTCCCCAAATCTTTTTTGGTAACTAAAAACCTTAGAGTTTTGCTAAATTAAATTACATAATGGCTAGTCATTGAATATCTAGATCCTTCCCAAAAAAGATAAAATACTGAAACATAAATTACTGAACAGAAGTTTTCTACTTTTGGCTTCTTATTACAGAGAAGTAAAAAAATGCTTGGATGTGTTAGTTCTCTACTGGAAAATTTTAAAAGGCATATGCTTCTAGAAATCATGAAATACACTCATAAATGGGCAAATTTAAAGTATACAGGTGTATCCGACAGTTCATAATTATTTACTTCTTAGTTTTCACTAGAAAGTAAAGTTCCTAAGGGTAAGAAGACTAATTAATATACGTAAATAAAACCCTAGAAATAATAAGAGAAACATCTCTGTATGCCAGGAAAGTAGGATGTGTTTTCAGTAAGAGAAGGTATGAGAAAAGCAGATGTATTTTTTTGTTGAGGGAAAGAAAAATTTGATCCTAAAGTGAGGCTGGTTGTTTAAAGGGGTAAAACGTAGGGGGTTCCTGAGTAGGTTGAGCAGCTGACTCTTGATTTCCACTCAGGTCATGATCTTGGGACGTGGCATCATATGGAGCCCACTTATGCTCCCCACACAGTGGGGTCTGCTTGTCTCCCTCTGCCCCTCCCCCTGCTCATGTGTGTGAGCACTCTCTTTCCAAAATAAATAAATAAATCTTAAAAAAGAGAGAGAGAGAGAGGAAAAACATAGGACAAAATCAGAATGTGGGAAAGAAAGTTGTAAAAGGTTTGTGGCAAGGAATCTTTGAAAAGGAATTTTGATGTGTGGTCAAGCTGGCTAAGATTAAAATGAATCCATTTAAGAATGAGTTGTAATATAAAAAGTAAGCTGGTACAAAATTAGAATTTGGTTTTCTCTCTGTTAAAAGGACAAAGTTTCACAAACTTTTGGTTTGCTTTTGATAAGATTGTGAAATTTTTTTACCTTTTAAGTATTAAATTTCATAATGATCTGTGATAATATTTAGGCAAGTGCTTTAAAACCTTTTTTTGTATTTTTGACAAACTTCCCAAAATCAAATTGTAAATGAGACCTTTTTGATCTGGAATATTTCATGGGATTTGTTAACTAATGAGGCTTATTTGATATGGAAATTATGTGGGAAATATTGTCAAATAAGTAATAACTCAGTTTTCTTTATACTTGATATGTAAATTACATGGGAAGTCTAATAAGTAATAACTAAGCTTTCTTTATACTGTAAGATTGTGGCACTTGTGGATGAAGTTCACTCTGCTTCTGCAATAAAAAAAGGCCTTTCACTGTCGGACTTTGACCATCCTGATTTCCTCCCAACATGACAACCATCTACTCCTGCATTGTAAATTAAGGTAGGTAAACAAAAGGACTGTCATATGGGACTTCTTATATCAAAATCCTAGTCAATGTTATTTCACAATCCTGAAATAACCCTTCTTTTCTCTGTCAAAAAAGTCATGTTATTTTGATCTTATATATCCTTCAAGTTTCGTTTATATACCAATATATGCTTTTTAAAAAATACATTCACTTGGGCATCTGGCTGGCTCATTCAGTAGAGCATATAACTCTTGATCTCAGGGTCTTGAGTTTGAACCCCATGTTGGGCATGAAGCCTACTTAAAAGGAATAAATTTTTTAAAAAATACAACAAAAAACAGTATATTCACTTATTAACCTAGGAACTCTTTTGTATTAGCCCAAGCAATGTTTGTCTATATATGCTACTTCTACACTAGTAGTTTTGTGGTCTTAAGAGTATGCAAAGCCCTTTCTTTATGTATACTTGACTTTGCTAAAAACGAAAACATACCTCTCTTTCCTTTCTTTCTTTCACAGAGAGGGAAGACAAAGTTTAACCAGTACGTCCAAGTGATAATTAATTTCAAATTACCATGTGACTTCATTATGCCAATTTACTATGCATAATTTAGTCTTCCATAAACAAATGCGTGAATAAAGTCAAGTCTTTGGTCTTCCATTTTGTATCAAATATATTCTCTCTGAAATGTGCTGTCAGGATAAAAATATTTAATGTTAATTTCCTTAAAAAGTACTAAATGTACTTTCATATGTGGCTACTTTGAAAAGCATATTCTTAATGAAAACCCTTAAAACACCTGGGGGAAATAAAAGAGTAGTCAGGGCTATGGGAAACCCAAGATGGCTGCTTGGTTCTACTCCCTCAGGAACTCCATATGTCTGGTTTTGCATTCCTTCACCCACCACAGGGCATTTAAAGTGACTCAAATTATGAATAGACATTGGTGGAGAGATTTCTATAAAATTACTAAAACAGTCTACAGGCACTTTTGACCTGTCAGGTCCATAATCCTAGAAAAATTATTTTTGTCCCTAGAGGCCTCACATGTCCTCCCTCTGGACCCTTTGAACACCTGCAGCTGGACTTTATTCAATTGCCACTTAGTAGGGGTTACCAATATGTTCCTGTTTTTGTATGCATGTTTTCCAGATAGGTTGAAACCTTCCCCTGCCACAAGGCTGATGATGACCTTATGTGGCTAGATGGGAATGCTGAATCCATGAATCATTTAATAAAGTCAGTTAGATCTTCAAATTTACTTGGTTGAATTTTTTTTCAATAGGGTTTTCTATATTTATTCCACTTCATGTTTGGCCTTTTGTTCTATCTCAGCAACTTTATAAGGTAAACCAAAATTCTAAATATTAAATTCTACTTACTGGCTGCTCCAATATCTTCCTGACCTTATGTTAGCAAACACATTCATTCAATAAATATCTACTAGATGTGTAGTATATGAAGTGAAGGGCCACAAAGAAAAAAAAAAAAAAGCAGATATAAACTCTAACCTATAGGAAAAAGCAAATTGCCTTAAAGGAAGGTTTCCATAACTATGGAATTTAACATATGAACTTTTAATGTAGGATGTCCTCCCTATAGTAAAAGAGAAGGTCTAGTTTAGATTTTTCTGAAGTATTCTGAAAATGTCATGGCCAAATGGGTTTTGGAAACACTAACTCTCACTCATAGAGTCCTAAATAATTCTGACATAAGATAGAAAGTGCCAAGAACCATATAAACCAAAAAACATCACTTTTATAGAGTTGACTCCTTTGTCTCACCATCCACCAACCAAACCATTCCTAAACTGTGTGGCTTCTACTTGTAAGATGTGTCTCAAATCAGCTCATGAAAAGATACCATGCAAAAATAACCAGAGGATTCACAACATATAGTAAATGTTCTCTGACCTTAGGAAATTAAGTTACAACTCAGTAACAGAAAGACAACTATAAAAGCTCCAAATGTTCAGAAATAAAGTAACATACTTCTAAATCACCACTGAGTTAAACAAAAAGTTATGAGTGAAATTAGATAATATTTTGATCAGAAGAACAATGAAAGCATGATATATCAAAACATATAGAATGCAACTAAACACATGCTAAGCAGAAAATTTATATCTCTAAACACATTTATGAGAAAAGAAAGAAGGTTGAAAATCTGTGCTATAACTTCTAAATCAAGAAAAAGAATAGCAAAGTAAACCCAAACAAAGTAGAAAAAAGAAAATTGGAGCAAAACAGTGAAGGAAAAAACAAATATGTAATGAGACAATTAACAAAGACAAAAATTAGGTCTTTGAGAAGATTAATCAAATTGATAAACTGTTAGCAAGACTGATCAAGTAAAGAAAAAACACAAATTACCAATAAAACGAATGAAAAGGGAAATATCACTATTAAATCCACAAACACTAGGGTGCCTGGCTTACTCAGTTAGAGGCGCATGTGACTCTCAGTCTTGGGGTCATGAGTGCAAGCTCCACACTGGGTGTAGAGATTACGTAAATAAATAAATATTTTTTAAAAATGTATAAACACTATAAAGATAGTAAGAAGCTATAATAAACAATTGATGTCAATAATCAAATAATAATTTTATCTGAAAAAATCTGGTAAAATGGACAAATTTCCTGAAAAATACAAGTTACAAGTCAACACAAAAAGAAATTAAAAATCTGAATAGCCCTGTATCTACTAAAGAAATTGAACCCATAAATAAAAAATAAAAAATTTAATAAAAAAAAAAAAAAAAAAAAAACTCTTCCAACAAAGAAACTGTAAGATTCAAGAGCCCTGCTAGTGAATTGTCCAAATATGGCCAGAGCTCTCTTCACCTATTGCTCTAATTGAAACTGGCTCTTTCCTGAGAATACCTTGTTCCTTTTAGCATCGCCCCACCTCCCCCAGTGGTGGCTGTTTTCATTTCCCACAGCCCTTGTACCTGAGTCTGGAGTACAGATGGAACACTGACTACAATGGAGCTTAGATCGTTTCAGTCTACACTGCAATGTAGACAGTGGAGTGCTGCCTGCTCCTGAGAGCCACTTCTAAAATATTATCCTTTCCTTCTTCCTAAAAAAACAAACAAACAAACAAACAAACAAAACTTGTCTTGGGTGCCTGGGTGGCTCATTCATTAAGCAACTGCCTTCAGCTCAGGACCTGATCCTGGAGTCCTCGGATCAAGCCCTGAATCAGGCTCCCTGCTCAGCAGGAAGCCTGCTTCTCCCTCTCCCACTCCTCCTGCTTGTGTTCCCTCTCTCACTGTCTCTCTCTCTCTGTCAAATAAATAAATTAAATCTTTAAAAAAAAAATCTTGTCTTGAAAATTATGCCCTCAGATTTTACTACCCTCTATTCCTCTTTGTTTAGCCATCACAGACCCCTGGAACTTCCCTCGCATGCCTTGAAGAATATTATTACCTCGCCACTATCAATTTCTCCTGTACTATTCTTGACATATTTATTACTTAACAATTTCAGTATCTATGTTCTTCTAATCACAAGCTTTTCAATTTCTTAGCTTATACTTCCCAATCTTGTTCTCTACTCTACCTCAGTCACACATGCTCAGGACATGCCCCAGACTATGTTTTTATCCATAACTGCACTGTTTCACTTCCCTCCCCCCTTAACTAGCTTAGTGCCATGGACCATTATATTAATCACCCCCTATCATACACCCTCAACCACCTTGTCCCTCTTTCCCTCATAGTGTATTAGTCAGGGTTCTCCAGAGAAAAAGAACCAATAGGATATGTATAGAGGGATATGTAAAAAGAGATTTAGTATAGGAATTGGCTCATGCAGTTATAGAGGCCAGTGAGTCCCACAATCTACCATCTGCAAGTTGAAGAACTATGAAAACTGGTGGTGTAATTCAATTCAAATCCAAAGACCTAAGAATCAGGGTGCTATTGGACAAGTCCTCATCTGAGTCCAAAAGCCCAAGAACCAGGAGCATTGATGTCTGAGGGTAGGAAAAGATGGATCTCTCAGCTCAAGCAGAAAGAGAGTGAATTCAAGCTTTACCTGCCTTCTTGTTCCATTCAGACCTTCAGCACATTAGACGAAGCCATTTGTATTGCGATTCATCAATTCATGTGCTAGTCTTTTCTGGAAATAAGCACATATGCACAACCAGAAGTATTTTACCAGCTATCTGTGTATCCTTAGACCAGTCAAGCTGACACATAAAATTAACCATCACATTTAGTAAAATCCAACCGTAAATATATCCAACTCACTGTACCTGTAGCTGAATGTAGGTGAAGAACACATAAATATGTTGACTAGTCTCAGTTTAAATTGTTGTCTATGGCCATACCACCCTGAATACACCTGATCCCATCTGATCTCAGAAGGTAAGCAGGGCCAAGCCTGGTTTGTACTTGGATGGGAGACTGCTTGAGAATGCTAAGTGCTGTCGGCTGTTAAAAGAAAGAAGAAGAAATTCCTAATACCTAACCTCAAGTAGGCCGGTAGTGCTTCTGGAGAACCCTACTGCACTTCCTACTCAAGTGGTTACAGCTTCTCCTCTTTAACTTCCTTCCCTCTCTATGTAATCAGTTCATGAACTTGCTACCCATTTCAGTGAGACACTTTTTTTTAAGATTTTATTTATTTATTTGACAGAGAGAGAGAGACAGAGTACAAGCAGGGACAGTGGCAGGCAGAGGGAGACAGAGAAGCAGGCTCCCTGCTGAGTAAGGAACCTGATGTGAGGCTCCATCCCAGGACTCTGGGATCAGGACCTGACCTGAAGGGAGATGCTTAACCGGCTGAGCCACTTAGGTACCCCTCAGTGAGAAACTTTACTGTGAGAACTGCCATATGATTTCATCACCTTATCTCTCCTGACTCTGACTTTCTTCCTATTTCTGCAGAGGGATTAGACATGGTCCTTGCTAGGCAACCCTTAGTTCACAGCTAAGGCTCACTTTTGCACCAGGTCAAATCTCCTTTCACCCACCCAAAGACATCAAATAAGGAAATGTTTCCTCTTGCTTTTACATTTAATAAGGAAATGTTTCCTCTTGCTTTTACATCAGCAAATGTTTCTTCATTATTAGATCACTCCCATAAATATGTTATAATATTTCCCATTATAGAAAGAAAAATGTGGCCTCACTTCCTCCTCTAGTTACATACTATGCTCTCTGTTTCATACTATGCTCTCTGTTTCATGAAAACTTCTTGAAGAAGTTACCTATACTTACTGTCTACACCTCCTCTTCTATCATTCAGTCTTGAAACCACCCCAGCCAGGATTTTGTCAAGGTGAGCAATGATGATAAGTCTCAGACCACATTTTACTCAACCTCAACAGCATTTGGTCCATTGATTTTTGTCTTTGTTCTGTACTTGTTTTCTCCTCTTGGCTTCTAAGACACCACTCTTTCTTGGTTCTCTTTCTACCTCATTGAGGACTGCATCAGTTTCCTTTGCTGGAAATTTCTTTTCTTTGACCTCCATGTGTTAGAATTCCCCAGACTCAGCCTTGGACCTCTTTCCCTCTCAATTTATCCTCATCCCTTAATAACCTCATAAAGTCCATCTAATTCCCACATTTTTTTTTTCTCAATCTCTGATTTAACCTTGAATTTCCATCTTGCAGAGGGGGATAGGTATCCAACTCCTAAACCTGTTCTTTCCATTGTCTCCCTCATCTCAGTAAATGGAAAATCTGTTAATTCATTTGAGCTAGTTAAAAAACTTGGAATAATTGAGGCACCTGGGTGACTCAGTTGGTTGAGCATCTGACTCTTGGTTTCAGCTAAGGTCATGAACTCATGGGTTGTGAGGTCAAGCCCCATGAAGGGCTCCCCACGCAGTGGGGAGTCTGCTTGAAGATTCTCTCCCTCTGCCCCTCCCCACATTTGTGCACATGTCCCCTCTCTCTTTTTCTCTTTCAAATAAATAAACATAAATCTAAAAAAAAAAAAACTTGTAATAATCTTTGACCTTCTCTTGCTTTCATATTCCACATGCAATCTATTACCAAGCATTTCTGAAATTCCACCACTTATCACTCTTTCCACCATTTCCATCCCTCCCAAATAGCTGTCTTCTTGAAGTTTTAAATAGTCTCTTTAGATGACCTCCCTCCTTCCTCTTTTGCCCTCTACTGTGGATCCTCATGGTAGCCGCTAAAATGACCCTGTTAATAGCATAAATCAGATTGTGATATTCCTCTGCTCAAAACCCTTCAAAGGCAAACCATCATCATCATAGTAAAAGCCTTATAATGACCTCAAAACCCTACATGATATATCTCTAGAATCTCCCTCATCTTTCTTCCTGTAATTATCCCCACAACCTTCAGAACTAACTTCCCCTTCATGTTCAACATGCTCCAACCTCACAAGCTTTGTACTTCATAATCTCTTCAGCTAAAATGTTCTTCTCTCAATGTCCACATGGCTTGATCCCTCACTTCCTTCAGGTTTCTGTTCAAAGATCACATTATCAACAAAGGCTTTCCTGACCACCCTGTATAAAATATCAGCTTCACCCCTATCCCAAGGGTAATCTATTTTCCTTATCATGACCCTTTTCCCCAGATCACTTATTATCACCTAATATTTAATATACATATTTTTAAATTGTTTATCTGTCTTCTCTCTGAAGAATGTATGCTCCACAGGTAAACAGCCTTAGCTGTTTTGTTTACTGAGGTATCTCAAGTACCTAGTACTTAGTTGTAAGTACTCACTAAAGGGTTGTTATATGAATATATCAATTTCTTTTTTGCATTATCTTTGTACACCTTAGTTGTGATTTGCTATTCCTTTACACATATATTATAACTTAATCTTTGTTCTGAATGAATTATACTCTTTACAGCTTTCAATGACACTTTTATTCCTTTATTATGCTTTCAAGCTCTGAACAGTCTTTGAGCATTACTATATATTATATATACCTTTCTTATAGCAACTACTTCAGTTCTTTCCAACTTTATTGAGATATTCATGTAACTCTTAAATCTACTACGTTGTAGTTAATACTAATCTTGCTGAAATCTTCATCTGGTTTTGGACTCTCTGAAATTGTAGGTGTATTCTCAATCTTTTTGTCAGTTCTCTTCTCCTCTTTGATGTTGTAATACTTCCAATATGGATCTGTGTTTTACTTACAATTCCCTTACTGTTTCTTGCAACTTTGCGTGTGTTTGTGCATGTGTGCACATGCGTATGTGTGCATTTATGCTGGTGATAGTAAAACACAAAGGTGAAGTTCTATTTTTAAGAAATTGTAGCATAACATAGATATTAAGGCTTCAGAGATTAAAATATCTAGGCTTTAGCCCCTCTTCCACTATTTCCCAGTTATGACCTCTTACCTTTTTTAAACAACACACTTATCTATAAATCTGTTTCTCTTCCTTTACAAAATGAAATAAATAATAATTCAAATAAAATAGGATAATGTAGGTAAAACATTTAAAACAATGGTAAATTTAAAGTATTCATCATAAACTTAAAAAAATGAAAGGCCATTAGTAAGCAGAACACATTTAAGACATTACCTTATTTGAAGAATATCATTAAACCAAAGGAATATTTACAAGCAACACATGCCTGGGATCATTCTACGTCCTAGAGGATTCCTTCAACTCACAAGGAATGAGTCAAAACCAAAAGTATAACCAAAGGTAAGAAGTGGAACATGGCCAGCAATAAATATTAGTTGTCATTTTTTTCTATTGAAATAAAGATTTTGTGTAATGTACTGGAAAACTTCCCATTTTCCTTCAAGGGACTATGTTATAACATAAGTTATTCAACATTTAGAAATTGTTAGATAAGGGGCACCTGGGTGGCTCAGTGGGTAAAAGCCTCTGCTTTCGGCTCAGGTCATGATCCCAGGGTCCTGGGATGAAGTCCCGCATCGGGCTCTCTGCTCAGCAGGGAGCCTGCTTCCTCCTCTCTCTCTGCCTGCCTCTCTGCCTACTTGTGATCTCTGTCTGTCAAATAAATAAAAATAAAATATAAAAAAATTGTTAGATAACTTTGAAATCTGAAATTATCTGTAATGTGTAGAAAAGAAAGCAGACCTGATACAGACTAAAAAAATCTGTTGAAAAATGTCATATCTACGTAGATAATTATATTGTCTACTTAATTTTTAACAATTTAGCTGATGATATCAATAGAGAAGTCTTCAGAGTAATTAAAATGGAAATCATTTCCCTGGGCAAATGTCATTTTAAAAGTGCAGTTGTGGGGCGCCTGGGTGGCTCAGTGGGTTAAGCCGCTGCCTTCGGCTCAGGTCATGATCTCAGGGTCCTGGGATCGAGTCCCGCATCGGGCTCTCTGCTTAGCAGGGAGCCTGCTTCCCTCTCTCTCTCTCTCTCTGCCTGCCTCTCCATCTACTTGTGATTTCTCTCTGTCAAATAAATGAATAAAATCTTTAAAAAAAAAATAAATAAAAAAAAAAAATAAAAGTGCAGTTGTATGAGAAAGGTAAGTTTTTCAAAGCCATCAGCTTCCAGTACATACTCAAAAATAACAAATGGAATAAATCATAAAATAGACCTTCTTATGACAAACATTAATAACTTCCAAAATGATATATACAAAATATCTCCATGATATGTGGTACACATGTAGGAAGAAAGAATTTTTTTTTAATTTTTTATTTTTTAAATTTCTTTTCAGTGTACCAGAATTCATTGTTTATTTTATGAGAATGGTCAAGTTAAAGGATTGTATAAAGCTCAAATATATTAAGCATCCAAAGCCTTGTAGACACCAGAGTTCAACAGAGGAGTGAGAGGAAAGCAGAGGCATAGGTGGAGTAAGGTTTGTCTTGTGAAATGGTCAAGAGAAGCGTTTGATAACCTCCCACAGTCTATTGCCTGACTGGCTTGTTCATCCGCAGCAAGGGCTACGAAGTTGTTTCACAAGTCCTATCGCTTGTCCTGTAACCCTACACTCAGAGGTTGATTATAAGTTCCTGCAGAAAATGGAGGACATACTTATACTACCTCCAACTGATAGAGCCTGGAACTAACAGAAGTTGGAACACAAACAATATATTCAACCATCAGAGGTTGTGGACTTTGAGGGATTGCTAACAACTGTAAATATAAAGAGGCACAGCGGGACTGGGAGCTCTTGCTTAGTTACACTTTTTTTTTTCAGTCCTTCAAACAATACTTAAAACTGTTTTACTTCTTGCAATGACAGAGTAGGCCATTTTAAAAAACCAACCCTCTTCTAAAAAGACTAGAAAAGTTAGACGAAAGTGTTTTTGTTTTGTTTTGGTTTTGTTTTTTTTGTTTTTTTTTTGTTTGTTTTTTGAGAGAGAGAAAGAGGGGGCACACAGAGGGACAGAAGGAGAGGGAAAGACAGAATCTTAAGCAGGCTCCATGCACAGTGTGGAGCCCAACGTGGGGATCAATCTTACAACCCTGAGATTGTGACCTGAGCTGAAATCAGGAGTTGGATGCTTAACTGAGCCACCCAGTGCCCTGAAATGTTTTTTTGTTTTGTTTTGTTTTTAATCCACTGAAAGGCTGGGGCACCTGGGTGGCTTAGTCAGTTAAGCGTCTGCTTTTGGCTCAAGTGAGCTCAGGTCATGATATCAGGTCATGATCTCACGTGAGCTCAGGTCATGATCTCAAAGTCCTGCATCGAACTCCCTGCTCAGCAGGGAGTCTGCTTCTGCCTCTCTCAGCTCATGCTCCCTCTTTCTCTGTCTCTCTCAAATAAATAAATAAAATAAAAAATAAAATCTTTTCTTTTTTTAAGAAATCCACTGAAAATGGGACGCCTAGGTGGCTCAGTGGGTTAAGCCTCTGTCTTCACCTCACATCATGATCTCAGGGTCCTGGGATCAAGTCCCGCACTGGGCTCTCTGCTCGGTAGGGAGCCTGTTTCCCCACTTCTCTCTCTGCCTGCCTCTCTGCCTGCTTGTGATCTCTCTTTGTCAAATGAATAAATAAAAATCTTTTTTAAAAATCCACTGAAAGGCATTGGAGATTTCTCTAGGTAGAGAGGATTATAAAATCAAAATCCAAGAGAGGAGGAAAGCTGAGAGAGTAGTGTAACATTTGGGGATGTTTTCTAAATTTTCAGTTTCCAAAACTAGCATCTGAGAGTTTGAGTAGTTGAATAAAGATTTTGTGGGGACTCACTCATCCTCCCAGAAGTATATAAAGATTATTTTAAGATTAAAAAAACATTTGAGATTCAACAAATGCAGAAAGAAGCCTTCTTGGAGCTTTAGTTATTTGACTAAAAGCAGAAACTTTTGAGAAACACGACTGTTATAAATTCCCTTTTCAGGATAGATCTATTCCCAGGAGAAAGACCAAGAGTGAACCTACCCTAAATCTTTCCAGGAGAGTTTCAGGGTCATGAAGAAGACAGAAAGACCACTGGCACCTGCATAAACAAACATCACATCACAAACTTTCTTTTCTCTCATTTTTGTTCTCCTAAAACCCATTTTGTCGTTCCTAAAGGAATCTATTTGCTCTTCCCATAGGAACCTTTTCTCCCCTTTTCTCTCCTCCTACTATGTTAAGTATATAAAACCCCAATTCTGAACACCCCCTTGGGTTACTCATCACCGAGTATATGCAATCACACATATATAGATACCAAGTAGCGAGTTGTATATAGAAGGCTAGAATTTGAAAGAATGATCAAGGCTGGAGATATAATTTTTAGAATTATAATATATGGGTGGAATTTAAAACTATGAGGCAGGTGGAGGCCACAAAGGGAGTGAGTGAGCTAAAGGAGAGAAGAGGAAGAATTTAGTGGGGTGGGTCAATCCAAGACAGAAAAGCTGGGAGGAAGGGAGAAAAGGAAGGAAGGAAGGAAGGAAGGAAGGAAGGAAGGAAGGAAGGAAGAAAGAAAGGAAGGAAGAGAGAAAGGGGGAGAGGAGGAGGAAAGAAGAAGGGTGAGATGGAGGAAGGGAGTAAGGAAGGAAGGAGAGAAGAAAGCAAGGAAGGAAGGAAGAAAGAGAGAGAGAGAAAGAAAAGAAAGATAGATAGACTAAGAAAAGCAATAAAAGGGAAAGAAAAGGAGCAACCAGTGAGTGAGCAGTGTTCTGGTAGCCAAGTGAGGAAATGTATCAAGCAGAAGTAAATAATCAACCAAAAGTTCAAAAAGATTAGGACTAACAACTAACCATTGTATTTAGCAATGTGGAGGCCACGAAGGGCATATAAAAAGAGTTTTTGTGGAGAGCACAGAAAGAAGGATGGCTCAGACTGAGGTTTGAGAGAAAAAATGGATGGATGAAGATAATTAGGGAAAAGTTAAGAATAAACAATTCTTTCTAAGACACTGTGGCAAAGAGAAACAAAGAAATGGGGCTGTAGGTAACAAGATGAATGGAATCAAGAAATGAATTTATCTTCTTTTTTATGTCTGTTCTTGAATATTTAATTGATGGTGAATTTGTGATTTCATTAAAAAAAAAAAGCAGACCTATAATGAACCTAGAGAAGGGAAGTATCATACTTTATAATTACTTTATAGTAATCATAATTACTTTATAGTAATTATGATTACTATATTCAGGGAATCAAAACACATGAAGGAGAATTTTAACAGATAAATACAACTATTTTTTAAAAAACTAAGAAATTCTACAACTGAAAAAATATAGTAAATGAAATAAAGGACTCCATGAATGTTAATTTTAGATCATATACAGGGGTTACATGTCTGTTAATGCAGTCAAATGAGCTATACCCCCAACATGTCTGTTAAAGGACAAGTAAATTTCTATCATACCAACCATTTCAGAAATAATGACTCTAAACTCTAGATAAATTATAAAAACAACTATCTGTAGACACCAAAAGAGTGACCAAAAGTAGGCACATTCTGAAGGAGAGTCAGCCCTTGGGAAGAAGGGACTTGTACGGAGTGAGTTTTTCATTTTTACAATTTCTAGCTAAAGAAGAGGCACCAATCAGATCCTTGTGGGATGGGTAAAACTCCAACAGAAAACCTGCCATCTTGCTGTGTAAGGAGCCAAAGGACAGAACTTAGAGCAGCTACAGTAGCCATGAAGTGAGGAGGGAATCCCAGACAGGAGAGAGAGAGCAAGAGGGGAGACACAAGTTCTACTTTAACTCGTGCTTTTCCTCTATTATCAGGAAGTATTCCTAAATTTAGAAATTCCGAAAGTGAATATGTGCCTGCCTCACTGGAATACAAAGAACCTGTCAACTGTATTGTGTTTCGAATTCGACTGCCACAAAGAAACCCTGATGAGGAGTAGTAGGTAGAGCCAGAGTGGATGGAAACAGGCAGCCCTGTCTCCGAAGCCATTGGGGAGGGAGGTAAGAGGACTGCCAGAAAATCAGCCCTGGAGCAAATATCCCACAGGAGGTCCCCAGCAGCCCTTCCTCAACTGCCACAGTACTGTCTCTGACCCCTTCCTCATCCTCTCTTTTACTCCAAATTTGAAGACTTGCCTTTGTGACATTAACAATCACCAAGGACATAGAGCACAAGAGCAACCGATTGCAGGAAGAATGATTGACACTGGAATTCACTACAATGAAGCTTAAATAGTTTAATATTACCAGTTAAGGGTTGGGAAATGTATTGTCTTTACTCCTCCCACAAAATATAGTAATGCTCCTACCATATATGATGGGAATAAAAATTTTCCATGCCAAACCATGGACTGACTCACATAATAGTTTATAATAATAACTAATGTTGATTGTGCTGGGCATAACTCTCAATGTTTCAAAAACTGTTAAACTCATTTCATGTTCATAATAACCCTATGATGTAGATATTATTTTCCATTTTACATACAGTGGAACTGAGGCATAGAGAAGTTAAGTGATTTACACCAAGTCAAAGCACAAATTTTTAGTAAGTAGGTAGTCTGGATTCACAGCTAGCCTCCAGAATCCATGTTCTTAATCATCATACATGCACCTTTTCATGGAATGACAAGACCCTTCCATAAAAAAATAAATTGCAGAAGTAAAATTTCATGTTAACAGTAAGAGATTTATAGATTATTTATTTTTTACAATTTTTACCATTATCATCAGTACCTGCATTTTGTACAATCCTATGCCAGTTTAGAAAGGTAGAAAGCTAGAAAAGAGGTGAGGGACACAAAAGAAAGTGCTAGAATTGTAAAGATAGTCTATGATGCTCATACCTGAGCCTAGTTTTTATCCAAATTAATAAAGAACTATGGAATGTTAATATGTAGGGACTTTATAGCAGAAAAAGACATTTTTCACCAGCCGAACTTGAACATATTAAAAAAATAATGTTTCCACAGGAAAATACACTAAGATTGGCAAATACAGCTTAATCTTTAATAATTAAATTAATTGGTAACCCAGGCATACCTGGAGGGCGTAAGTCAGTATTAAAACGTTAAGTTTTGCCTCATTTATTTTTGTAAATGTGTAGAGTAAATTGTACATTCTCATGAATAATTTCTGTCTTATACATTCATTTTGTATATTTGGCACACTCTTTGGCCCAAAGAACCTCAAGGAAAGAAGTATTTACAGATTATTACAGAACCCACAGAGACTTGAAAACTGTTAACAAAAAGACTTCAACTGGTCAGGTAGTGATAGTTGGAGTTGATGCACAGAAGACTTTTTATTAGTGAAATGATTCTTAGTAAACCTGCAGAAAAATACAGCATACAATGAAGAGAACCAGAACATATAGACAATATCAATCAAGGTCTGTCGTGCCTTTTTGCAACTTAGATCTGGGTGGAAACAGGGTAGTTTTTTTGGAATAAGCAACCATGTTAGAGATGGAAGACATGCTTCCAGTGCCTTCTCTAAAATACAGTTCTGCTTATGTCATTCTTCTGAGTACAGCCTTTGCTGATCTCCACTTCTTGTGTAATAAAGCCCAATTCCTGGGATCCAAGGCCATTTCCCCAGCTGGCACAGCTCGCACTGCCCCACTCACTAGCAGTGAGACTTGAAGCCTGTCCCTTAACTTTCTCCCAAGCCTCAGCTGCCTCAGTCCTCAAATGGATTCTCAGTAGTGCCTGCCTTCCTTGGAGCTTGTGGCAATCGAGGGAAGACAGAAACCATTCTACTATTTTGAACGAGAGGAAAAGTAATGAGGCACTCGGAATAAACACAGGTGAGGGGAAGGGCTGCGGTCAAGCAGGGAATGGTAAGGCAACCCAGAGGTTGGCAACAATGGAAAGCAACTAGCACTCCTGGGAGTAGAGGACCATATACTGGAGCATAGGATCCCACCTCACCCTGGAGTGCCTGACCGTCACACCGAACAGGGGAGCAAGCTAGAAGATAGAGCTGGGGCCAGAGAGGAGATGCAGCTGTAGTCAATGATCAGATATGGTGAGACAGAAATATCCTGATTTCCCTGTCCCTCCTTTCCACTCCCTCACCAGGGTCTTCTTTTGAACAATCTGACTGGCTGCCAGTTGGCAATGAAACCTGGGAATTGTAATCTCCTTCGATACTATGTGGAGCCAGGGGAAGGGAGGGAAGGGATTACGAACAAAAAGCAAATGACCAGTAGTGTGGTTAGAAGAACAAATGGCAATCACCTTCAAAGCCCGTGGCCCAGTGCCTACACATAGTAAATACTCAATAAACTATAGTTGTTAGAAATATTTTTTGCCTATTTTTTGTTTTTAATAATAATATTCAATGTGATATTCAATGTGATACGGAGATATAGGCCCTTTCTTTTTTTGTATTTTTATTGAAGTATAATTAACCCACAATGTTATATTTCAAACATATAACATGGATTCGACTTATTTCACTCTGTAGAATACCCTCTAGGTCCATCTATGTTGTCTCATGGCAAGACCTCATTCTTTTTTATGGCTGAGTAATATTCCATGGTATGTATGTATGTATGTATCTATCTATCTATCTACCTACCTATTTATCTAGATACCTTTCATCTATGGATAGACACTTAAGTTGCTTCCATATCTTGGCTATTGTAAATAATGCTGTGTTAACATAGGGGTGTGTATATCATTTTGAATTAGTGTTCTCATTTTCTGGGTAAACAGACAGAAGGGGAATTATGGGATAGTAGTATGGGATGGTATGATACTTTTTATTTTTAATGTTTTGAGAAAATTCCATGCTGTTTTCCACTGTGGCTATACCAATCTACATCCCCACCAACAGTATAAGAGGGTATCCTTTTTTCACATCCTGACCAACACTTGTTATTTCTTGTCTTTTGGTTACTAGCCATTCCGAATGGCCTGAGGTGATAACTTGTGGTTTGGGTTTGTATTTCCCTGATGACTGGTGATGTTGAGCATCTTTTCATGCGTCTGTTAGCCATCTGTATGTCTTCTTGGAAAAAAAACAGTGTCTATTTCAGCTCTTCTGCCCATTTTTTAATTAGCCTCCATGTGTTTATGATCTTTCCAGATTTTTTTTCTTGCAATTGAGTTCTAGTCTCATGCTATGGTGGTCATATGCTTGATATAATTTCAGTCTTCTTAAGCTTATTGAGATTTGTGATGTGGCCTAACATGTGAACTACACTGGAGAGTGTTCCATGAGTATTTGAAAAGAATGTGCATTCTTCTGTTTTTTTGAATGGAATGTTCTGCTTATATATGTTAGATCCATCTGGTCTAAATTGCTATTCAAAGGATTTTTCTGTTAATTTTCTGTCTGAAGGATCCATCCATTGATGCAAGTGGAATGTTTAAATCCCCGACTAGTATTGTATTAAGCCAGTTTCTCCTTTAGGTCTGTTACATGTACTCTATGTATTTAGGTGCTCAGTTACAAATATTATCAGAGCTCATTTTCCACTTCTCATCCAGAACCCACTTTCCAACCACTATAAGCCCCACACCAGTGTTCATATACTGTCTACTCAGCCAGGGAGGCTTTTCTCTGCTAGTTGACTGTATGTGAGTAAGGATTAGAGCTCCCTCAGGACTCCAGCCTGTTCATAGGTCACAGCATGAAGCTGCTAATATTCTTCAGGGCTTACTGTGGCTGAAGACCTTTGGTCAAGCACCACCTGGTGACCAAATGCATTGTCATCCCCAGGATTACTCAGAAAAGCCTCTCCCCTAGTGTTATCTGTGATTCTCCCTAGACCAGGAGACACTGAGGCTTTAGACGGCAGTGGTCTGATGTGTGCTTCTCCTTGCTTCTGCCATGACTTCCCAAGTTTGGCTAATTTCTGCTAATTCCATGGAACACTCAAGGGAGGGAATAGGCAAAATAGAGAAGTGTTACTGCTGTGGGCAATAGGGTCTCCTTCCTCTAGGGCTCTAAGCATGTGAAACACACTTTAAATTTCTCAACAGAAGACAGGAATTTGAGGTTTGTAGGTTTTAATCTATTCATTCCTATTTCCCACTAATAATGAGGGGTCACACTTTGGGGTAAATTCCATGATCATTTGGAAATATACCAAGTCTCAGGGTCAGCATTTGAGTCACCCTGGCAGAATCTTAGCGAGAAACACAGCAGATACAACATTGTTGAAACATCTATGAGTACCTTAGCATAAAATTATTAAGTATAGATCATTATTATTTTTTAAAGATTTTATTTATCTATTTGACAGACAGAAATCACAACTAGGCAGAGAGGCCAGCAAAGAGAGGAAGGGAAGCAGTCTCCCTGCTGAGCAGAGAGCCCAATGTGGGGCTCGATCCCAGGACCCTGGGATCATGACCTGAGCCGAAGGCAGAGGCTTTAACCCACTGAGCCATCCAGGCGCCCCTAGATCATTATTATTTTTGTATTCTATTGCTACTCTGTATGACAAAATTACTGCAAATTTAATGACTTAAATAATACAAATGTATTATCTTAGGGATCTAAGGTTATCTTAGGTTAGAAGTCCAGCAAAGGATTCACTGAGTTAAAATCCAGATGTCAAAAAATACATTCCTTTCTGGAGGCTCTGGAGAATAACACTGTCATTGTCTTCTCTAGCTTTTTAGAAACTGTCCTGCAATCCTTAGCTCACGGCCACTTTTTTTCATCTGTAAAGCCAGCAATGTTCCATCTCTCTGACCATTTTTCCATAGTCATGGAAGGTCTTGTCTTTTAAGAACCATGTGATTAGATTGGACCCACCTGGATAATTCAAAATAATCTCCCACCTCAAGGTTCTTAATCTTAATTACATCTGCAAAGTCCCTTTTTCCACGAACGGTAACATAGTCACACTTTCTGGAGATTAAGACATGAACATCTTTAGAGGGTCATTCTGCTTACCATAATTATATAAAAATTTCTGCAGTATTCTTATTAACTGATTTGATAAGCAGAAAGTATAAGACTATATAAACAATTTTTGCATGTGCATTTATCTATTTAGACTATCTCTTTAGACTGATAAGCAAAGCACCAACAATCTACCCTTCCTGGTGGGAGAAAGCGTGTTTAAGCAGACTTCTGCCAAAGCCAAGGCTGCCTTTCCTAATCCCCCATCCCAACAAAAAAGATGTCTAGACACACTAATAGGTCATAGGGATGAGCCCAACTGTCCCAGTACAGATATATCATTAGCAAGTGTGAGGGATTCTATTTCCTCATCTGGACAGAGTCAGCATCCAAAAACCTCAAGACAGAGAATCTGAAAAGTTTTATTCTATATTCTCCAGCTCCAATCAACTATTTATTGGCACCTTCAGCAATTTCAATAGTTTCTTTTCTCTTCCTTCCTTTCCACCTTCCTTCCTTCCACCACATTAATACTCAATGCCTACTACATTCCAGTTACTGTGGTAGGGAAAGTGATCAAATGGTGAGCAGGACTGACCCTCATAGAGTTTCCTTTCTAATAAGAATGTATATAGTTAAACAAGCCATTTTTTAGCTATATTAAGTGCTAAAAAAAGAACCTAATAGAAGATCTAACCTAATCTCTAGTGAGTCAGAAGAGTTTTGTTGAGGACACAACATTGGGGCTGACTCTTAAAGAAAGACAGAAAGTGAGAGTGGCTCAGGCAGTTACCATGTGAATGCCCATGGTTTTCCTCTTTCCTCTTTTTTCCTTCTGAAGGAAGGTGGGCGGCTTCTGCTGCTCACCAAGTCAGGTCTCTGCCTCAGTCTAGTCTCTGCTTCTGATCCACAATTGAGAGCACCTCAAGATTCAACTCATGATCTCTTTGCCATTCAAACTTAATCATCTTTTCCCTGGTTGAGCATAACTACAATTTAAATAGTCTTCAAAAATATTATACTATGATTTGTCATTGGGTTAAAAAAATGTATTGCATATACAGAATGGAACCAAACAATACAATGAGATATAAATTTGATATAAGGGAAGCAAAACCTTGTAGTTGGATGAATGACTGCAATTTTTATTTTTGTTGTAAAACAACAACAAAGTGCTGTAATAGTCCTACAAAAGTAAGATGTTGACATGTCACTGAAACTAGGTTACATTATTTTATTGACATACATGTGAAATGATTTCTCATCACTTGCCAAGCATTAGGATTAAAGGCAAGAGAATCCCAAATCCCTTGGTGTAGATAAAAAGATGTTTCACTGAAATACAAGGCTGGTATGATCAGTTCGGGTCTTCCACAGAACTATCAGCAGGGCATTGTGTCACAGTCTCACTGGGTATACAAAATAAGAGTGTATTTTGACAATCACATCCCCTTCAAATTGATAAAATAAAATAGTATCAAAGCCAGGCTTTACTGTTGACAAAGAAAATAATTTTTAAAAATTTTTTAGTCTTAAGAAAAAAAATTTTTTAGTCTCCTTTAGTATGCCAAGATTTGAACTTGGTGCCTCAGATCATGACCTTATTACATGCTTTACTAAAACACATATAGAGGAAATAAAAAGCCTGTCCCTTCTTGGCAAATGACTCTGAAAAGAGAAAGATATGGCTGTAGAATGTCCACAATAGCCAAACTGTGGAAAGAACCTAGATGTCCATCAATAGATGAATGCATAAAGAAGATATGGGGTGTGTGTGTGTGTGTATAATGGAATACTATACAGTCATTAAAAACCTGAAATCTTGCCATTTGCAACGATGTGGATGGAACTAGAAGGTATTATGCTAAGCAAAGTAAGTCAGTCAGAGAAAGACAGAGAGAAGACAGAGAAAGACAATTATCCTATGATCTCCCTGATATGAGGAATTGAGAAACAAGACAGAGGATCATAGGGAAAGGGAGGGAAAAATGAAACAAGATGAAACCAAAGAGGGAGACAAACCATAAGAGACTTTTAATCTCAGTCAGGAAACAAACTGAGGGTTGCTGGAGGGGAGAGGGCTAGGAGGGAAATCACAGACCTGCACCCCTGAAACTAGTAATATATTATATGTTAATTTTTTTAAAAGGTAGGACTGTAGGAAGAATAGGTGGTAACAGTATGTGTGAAAAACCACTTCCCTCCTAATAAAAATCCTAGAGAAAGAGATGCATTACCTTAAGGAAAGAATGTGAGGGCAGGATATGAGGGGGACTTTTCTCCACTTCTAATAATAGTACTGTGAAAGGAAATCCCCATCATAGCTTAGTATGGTTAAACTAAAAGAAATTCTGGATTCAGGGTATCCCCTCTGCTGCCATGTGATATGGAAGCTACCCAGAATTTCAAAAATTTCCATTTACTTTTGAAAAGTAAATGGTGCACACAGACAAGCCTATGGTAGTTGTCTTTAATAGGGCCGGGGTAATGCTGTAACTTGGAGCAGAAGGGTGGATATGCCTGACTTGGGACCAATTAAAAGGCACTGCCCAGACATCAGCACTCAACACAGCAGCAAGGAACATAGGGTCCTGTGCAAGCAGAAAAAAGAGAGGATGAGTTCCAGCTGCTGAGTTGGGCTATAGGTGTGTTAGGATGTGCAGTGGCCAGAAATATAAGTGACATTTTCTGTACATAAACCATTGAGGACTAAAGAGCGATCCATGGGCACCATGTGGACACAAGAATCACTGACCCTCCTTACCACTGGGACCTGGCAAGTTCTTCTATGTACATAGTCACCCCAGTGGGGAAGAGAAGGGAAAAGAGAGGAAATTTGAAAGATGAGTCATTTATTCCAGAAAAAGAAAAGAAAGAAAAAGACTTTAAAAAAATTATTAAATTGGGCTAAGTTGCCTGAATTGGTTTCCTTCCTCATATCCAATTTTTTTTCCATTACCTAATGATGTTATTTTAAAACATTGCTTAAAATGTGTTTATTTTACTTAAGACCACATCCTAGAGATGTTCCAATGTCAGTACACATAGATCTACCTCATTCTTTTCAACTACCAAATGTTATTTCATTCAATATAACAATATTTTAACTAGCACCTTAGTGAACAAGAGTTAAGTTGTATCAGATGTTTTTCACACAAACAAATACAGCTGCAGTTCGTGTCCTTGAGAACAGTGTTCCTGCATCAAATTCAAGCGTGTGGTGCTCTTTCCCACAACTTTTCCAGCTACCTTCTCAGTTCCTTATTGAGACCAAGGCAGGGCCCACCAGACCTGCCTAGCAGTGAACAGAACTTAAACTCAGGGTTGGCTCCCAGCTAGCAGAAGCTGAAAGTAACTGGAAAAGTCCAGTGGCCTGGTTATCACAATAAACCATCATAACGGTGGGATGCCTGGGTGGCTCTGTCGGTTAAGCATCTACCTTCGGCTCAGGTCATGATTCTAGGGTCCTGGGATCAAGTCCTACATCTGGGCTCCTTGCTCAGTGGGGAGTCTGCTTTCTCCTCTGCCCTGCCACTCCCCCTGCTTGTGTTCTCGTCTCTCTCTCTCTCTCTCTCTCTCTGACAAATAAATAAAATCTTTTAAAATATCATCATCATAATGGTGCTTACTATGGAGTCAGGCATGGAGTTATATCTTAATCTATTGTTCCTCATTGATGGTTGGCAATTACCTGGCAGGCTCAGAGCTGTTGAGTCTGGTTAATTAATTATACACCAAGAGATTCAGGCAACCCCCTCCCAAAATGAGTTTCCTAACAACCTGAGTTTCCCTAGCCATCCCTCCATGGTATGCCTCCCGGGGAACAAAAATCAATGGATTAGTCTCTGCCACTGTTTTTCCCACCCAGTTCGGAGTTGCCTAATAGACCCAGAATCAAACTGGTCTCCCAAACACTCCCAATTACCCAGCGTTCTCTATTAAAGCACTCTATTCTACTAGAATATGTTTAAACTATGGCTTCAGGGAGCTTCAGGCATTGAGTCTGGAGATACAGACCAGTTACTAAAAGGAGTTGTATATCTTGTATCGGTTGCCCACATGGCTACAATGTGGCCCCAGCCATGCAACACTGTGATGTTTTTAAATAAGAAACCCTTCAGCAGGATTCAAACATAATTTAATTAACTTATTACTTTAATTGATAGCCTTGAACTTAAATGGTTAAATATATGCTGTTGCTTAGAAATCCCTATGGCAAATGCTTTTTATTAATTGATTTATATTAACATTAATTATGGATCATTCTAAGCAATTTGGATTGTGTGGTTTTTATTTTTATCTTCCTGGATGCATATTAATTTTTTATCTCCACTGTTTTGAAGCTTTTCATTGAGATAAGTTCTTTTTTATCGTCGCCGTCATTCTTTGATTCTTTTTTTTTTTTAAGATTTTATTTATTTATTTGACAGAGAGAAATCACAAGTAGATGGAGAGGCAGGCAGAGAGAGAGAGAGGGAAGCAGGCTCCCCTGATGAGCAGAGAGCCCCGATGCGGGGCTCGATCCCAGGACCCTGAGATCATGACCTGAACTGAAGGCAGCGTCTTAACCCACTGAGCCACCCAGGCGCCCCTCATTCTTTGATTCTGAAAGGTTATGCTCCAAAGAGCAAATATAAATAAAAGTAGATTAATGCCTTATTCATTGTAGTAGCTACCATTTCGAGATAACAATTTCTATATTCATTGTGGTAACAACAGCTCTAACAATTCCAAAATCCATACTAGCTTGACATTTTGGAATATGTTTCTTATTCAGGTCAGTTCCAAGCAGTAGAGGGTGAGAGGGAAGGAGAGGTTCGGCTCCACACATCCATTCAGGATCCAGGGCAATTGCAGTGTTTCCCATCTTTACCACAAGGTCAACTAGGGCCTATGCATCCAGGAAAAAAGAGAGGAGGGGATTTCAGAGGTTTCTTGGATCAGTTTCAGAAGTGAAGTACATCACATATGCCTTCATTCCACTGGCAAGGATTTGATCACTGGCCATACCTCCAACTTTGATAAAATAAATAAAAGCAGTGTCTAGAATCCTATATACTGATTACAACTATGTACATTCAAATGTTCTTTAGGAAAATAACAGGTTGTAGAAAAAGTACTAATAGTTTAAAAACAGTTGCAATAATAATAATCATTTAATAGGTGTCTGAGATGGACAAAGTGCTAACAACTTTACACATATTCTCTCTAATGCTTTTATACTGCCCTGTAAGGTAGATAACTCTGTAGCAGACAGAGTTACCTGCTAACAGATCTCAGCAGAGAAAATAGGTCCCAACCCCCTTCCCACACTGAATCACCAGTGGGTGGGACCAGATACAACTCAATTCTGGCCAATGAGACAGGGAAAGTGAACCAGGGAACTTTCTTCCATATACAATATGGAGCTTTTTGAAGAGAGAGTCCTATTGCCTTTTTGCTCTAGATATGATTACATGAGGCATTATTTTTTATGTAAGGTGTCCATCTTGGGACCATGATTTGACCAACTTAATAATGAAAAAACAATATACTCAAGCGGGTAAAGAAAAAGTAAATAAATAAATAAAAATACAGCTTGGACCCCTGATGACATTGATAAACTTCTCATTGGTTCTACAATAGCTTATCTTCAGATTTCTTTTTAAGTGATTTTTAATGCCTTTATGCATAAGCCACATTTGGTTGGGTGTTTTATATTTCAGCTGAGGATAATCCCAAACCATACTTTATATTTCCTTCACAGACCTCATAGTGAGCTCCTACGAAGCGGAACTTGGGTATAAATCCATGTTGCTGTGGCTCTGAAATCCAAGAACTTTCTACCACAATGCAGTGAAATCAAGGCACTCCTTGCTGCCCCCACTACCTCACACATATGCTATAGTAAAGGAAAGAGAATTTGTGCTTTTGCTGCAAGTTATTTTTATACACACACGTGCATGTGCGCACGCGCACACACCTGGGGCTTTCGGCAGCCCTAGCCAGTAAGAGCCATTTGCCTCTTACTCCTTGTGATTCTTAGGTGTCTATCAATGTCCTTCATTAATCTGACAAAAGATTTTTCTGCTGCAGGTGTTTACAAAATGTCTGTAAATATTATTCCTTCTTGAAATGTCTCATGATACAATGATCTCATAGGTTGATGTGTGAGAGAGGAGTGGTATCCCCAAAACATGTCTTTTTCTGGATTTGTTTCTGACTCCAGATCACTTGGTTTTGTCAGGTTCAAGGAACTGTACTTGAACTTTCACTTCATTCAATGTATTAAATCACTGTATACATGTTTGTGTTTGAAACTACACTTTCTCCAATGCAGCCCTTTAGTTCCATTTGATATTCTCCAACTGTTTGCTTTAAAAAGGAAACAATCTGGTGTTCCTGGGTGCTCAGTCGATTAAGCAGGACTCTTGATTTCAGCTCAGGTCATGATCTCAGGGTCCTGGGATGGAGCCCCGTGAGGGCTCTACACAAAGTAGGGAGTCTGCTTGAGAATCTCTCTCTCCCTTTGCCCGCCCCTCTTTTTTTCTCTCTCTCTCTAAAATAAACAAATAAATCTTTAAAAAAAAAAAAAAAACAAAGGAAATCTGATAGAAATTTTAAATGGTAGCAGCTCCTTCTGTACTGGGTCCTATCCTTGTGCTTTAG
The DNA here is from genome assembly GCF_011764305.1 of Mustela putorius furo. Lineage (NCBI taxonomy): Eukaryota > Metazoa > Chordata > Mammalia > Carnivora > Mustelidae > Mustela > Mustela putorius. The sequence goes on along the minus strand of NW_025421291.1, from coordinate 33,222 downwards.
TAAAAACACATTTTTGCACTGAAAAGAAAGAAAGAAAGAGAGAAAGAAAGATCTAAAATAGCAACAGGAAGTATATAGCTAAAAAACTGTCAGTACTGCCAAAATCACCTTCAGGCAGACTCCTACCCACTGTGTGTCTATGTAACACATTTTTCATTTTTTTTCTCTTCTTTATGACTACATAAATCAGCCTCCTCCCTCTGTTACAGGTCTCTTTTGTTCCCATTTAGTTTCTACTCCCACTTAACTAGAACATGAGAGGTGAGAAGCATAGAGGACAGAACACCACGCAGAGAAGATATTATCTCACTCATGTGAGGAAAAAGGACACTTCGTTGTTTAAGTCCAATGAATTAACCTGAAGGAGATGCTTTGGAGGGCCCCATCTAAGATTAGAAGCTGTGTTGGGTATTTTGGATGTATTGGGATCAAACACTGTGTGATGAGCTTCTGTATATCCTCTACCACCACCTATTGTAGCAGAGAAGCCATGATAAAGGTGAATTCCCCACATACAAAAACATGTCCTACTCCTGAAAGAGCAATTAAGCTCTTGCAAGCAGTCTGCAAAAGGCAAATGGCGCTTCTGAACTTTCTCTTTCCTCTGAATCCAGGGAGTTGACATCAACCTTCAGTCTAAAATCTAAAGCTGTAAAGTAGAAAGACACAATTTAAGTTTATATTTATGTACTAGTCAATAAAACCCAATCACACAGAATGAGAGAGAAAAACACAATTCTTATATAAGTTTTGAAATAAAAAGCCCTCAGAAACATTCAATGGAAAAGAACTCAAACTAAAAATCTGGAAATTCAACTTTTAGTTCCTGCTCTATTAGTAGCAACCTATACATCCTTAGAGAGAATACTTAACTTTTCCGACTAGTCTGTTTTCTCTTATGTCAAATGATGGTTGTAATAATAACAAGTTCGTACTCTGCTTGGTGGTTGTAAGCCTTTTCTACATACCTTGATGTAACAACCCTGCGAAGCTGGTTAGACAAATATTATTATCCCCATGTTAGAGATGAGGAAATCAGAGAGTTTAAATGATTTGGCTGAATTTCATACAACTGCTAAATTGTAAGTTGATATTCAAATGTAGGTCTTCTAAGTCTAAAACCAATGGTCTTTCTGCTAAGCCCTATTCAGTGGGAAGACCCCTTCCATGATTCAAAACCTATGATGCTGTGAACAAAATTCCAAGAAAGTGAAATTAAATTTTTTGTGTGTATATACAAAGGTTAAGTCCTTGGTTTTCATTTTCTTATTCTTACCTATTTTATTCTTAGGACAAAGGCCATAGATGTAAAGTGTGAATAAGCTGACGTTCAGAAATAGGAGAAGGGGTTATACAATTATGTAGAGAGAAGAGAGACAGACACACATTCAGAACATGACAAGGGAGCTGTTGAATGTTTCCAAATGAGAATTTTTATAAGCCAAAGAATTATTTTATTCCAGTAAATTAGTCTCCTTCTTTTCCTCTTGTGAAAGATGTCTTAAGTACTTTGATTAAAGGATTGTTTAATTATCCCCCACTATTCCATCACAGGCATTTTGTTTTTTTTTTAGATTTTATTTATTCGTCAGAGAGAGAGAGAGTGAGCACAACTACGGAGAGCAGCAGGCAGAGGGAAAAAAAAAAAAAAACAGGCTCCCTGCTGAGCAAGGAGCCTGATGTGGGACTTGATCCTAGGACCCTGGGATCATGAACTGAGCCAAAGGCAGATGCTTAACTGATTGAGCCACCCAGGCATTCCTCTATCACAGGCATTTTTATTACCTCAAAAGAAAATCCTGCTGTGAATTGGACTGTATAGCATAAGCAGTTACTATTACAAAATGTCTTCCCTCTTCAGTCTTAATCCTCTTGGGATCTACTAAAGTGATACAATGAAGTAAGTTAGCATGCTTTATTAGTCCCCCTGGCCTAAAGTGTTGCCTATTCTTTTTTTTTTTTTTTTTTTTTTTTTAAACATATAATATATTATTTCCCCCAGGGGTAACATATAATATATTATTTCCCCCAGGGATTTGTGAGTGTTGCCTATTCTAAGAGAAAGAACCGGTATGTAAGATTTATGAGAGTTATAGAATGGACGGTTAGAATGCAGGTGGGGAAGAGTATATTACTTACTTCCTTTGTGAACTTACTTAATCTTTTTCTATACAGATGTAAAATACCTAAAATGAATTTGAGGCAGATTGGAGTAAAATAATACCCACATAATTAAAACGTTATAATCGAAATAAAAACAACTTTATTTTTCTCTCCATTTTCATTTTCAAGGGAAAGTTAAAGTGATAGTGTCTGACTTCTGAAAGCAAATAATAGTAGAAACATATAGTGCGTCTTAAATACACATTTTAAACTGTGTTAAATATAAGTTTAATTAAGTTTAATACAGTAAATTAAATAAATTAAATAGAAGTTTAAAATATATTCCTTGTTTTACTAATAGTCTACTGATATGACTGAATAAGATGAGCAAATCAGGGTTTTGTTTCTCTGATACCATCAATGTTGTCAACAAATTTATGAAAAAATGTTAAGTACCTAATTGCAGAAGTCAACATCCATAAGGATTACAATTTATTTAAAAGTTGAATAGCCCTGGTCCTTATTGTCATGAAACTTAAAATGAAACCAATAGGTCAAATGAGATGTGGGCATCTCTTCTATGGTTATCAAGGAAGGCTTTGTGGATGAGCTTTGTTTTCAGTTTTTATCTTTTTAAATGTTTTTTAAATTTTTTTTCAGTATCCCGAGATTCATTGTTTATGCACCACACCCAGTGCTCCATGCCCTCCTTTAATACCCACCACCAGGCTCACCCATCCCCCACCCCACTCCTCTAAAACCCTTAGTTTGTTTCAGAGTCCACAGTCTTTTATGGTTTCTTTCCCCCTCTGATTTCCCCCAACTCACTTCTCTCCTTCTCCCAATGTCCTCCGTGTTACTCCTTATGCTCCAGAAAGAGTTTTTAAAATAAGGGGAAGAATATGTAGAATAAATGGTGCTTATTAAATGGCATTGCTTTAGAGAGATTCAAGGGTGGCCTTGATTGAAACTAGTCTAGCATTGGTTGGCCACCAGTGGAATAACTATCTTCTCATCTCTGGTAGGAAGTGAATATGGGGAATAAGCATGGAAAGTCTGCCTTCTAAAAGCTTCAGGGGGCGCAGCCCAAAACTACTTTTCTAAAGAGATGTGGCTCTACCCATACACATAAAGTTCATAAAGGGTGAAAAAAAAGGAACAGATCAATCATAGCAGTTCGATTAAGATAAATAACAAAATGCAGATAACTTAATGACAGTCAAATGTCTGCCAAATTTTCCCTTTCTAAAGTATGCATATTAGCCAATTTTAATCCAGCTGGTGAAATAGATGATTTAAGTCATCCTAATTATTAGAATGCTGGTAATGATGTAAAATGATATAAGCCATTCTGATTAGCCGGAAGCTATAAAGGATAAAAAGAAATAAAGTATTAATAAAATGGCAAGTCAAACATTTGTTATAATCTGGGTTAGCAAGGTAAATGTCAGATCTAGTCCACATTTTCAGTGTAGTAAGTAATAGGATTTTGTTTCTTCCTATATTCATTTCCAGATTTAGAAAATATTTAGCTACTTAATTTTGTAGTTTTAAAACACAGAAATCTCTAAGGGGAGAGAAATGAACTCCATATTACTCTCCCAAAGCAGAAATGAGAAAAGATAGTAATTCTCATATAAAGTCTGCTGAAACACTAATATTTCTGATTATCTCTTTGAAAAGATTCATTATTTCAGAATTGTTAGCCAAGTCTAATAAAATCCCTCTAAATTTATCTCTCTGACCATAGCCTCCTACTCTTTTATTTTTTTTAAGACTCCTTCATTCCAACTTCATTATTTCCTACCTCCCATGGAGAGCTCCAATCCCACAATCCCTCTCTTGATCTAATTTATCAGTTTTCTACCACCATATCCAGCCAAGACAGACCCAGTGGTCTTCAATTCCACCATACAACTTTTTCTTCACCCATAGATCAATCCAATGATCCACTATGTATGCTCCTACATGTGGCAGCCAGGGGGACTGCTGCCAGAATAAATAGATGATCTCCTACTGTAGCCACTTAGTGCCACTCAGAAATACCTTTTCCCTGCCCCTGGTCAATCCACGCTTTCATTTACACCGTGATTGTCAGTATAACCTTGCCACTCTTACTCACCCTTCCATGCATTCCCCGAATGATGGCACTTGTCCCACTTAGAGAAAATAGAGACCATTTCTCAGCTTCAAGACCTCCCAGCCTACAGACTTATTTACACACTTTCCAGATTTACACTTATTTTCCTCCCAGCTGAGGCCAATTTTCTTGTGAATGTTCTGGATTCTTATCTTATTTCCTAAGTGACCTAGTTCTAGCAGTTGGTCACCATTGTCCTACCCTCCCACTTCTTCACCCCGTCTCTTTGCACTTCCTTTTCCTATACTTAGAAACTTGCACAGTGTTCTCCATCTAACAAAAAATAACAATATATTAAAATAAAATAAACACCTCCCCCAATAAAATATTCCCTCATTCCAGGAAATTCAGCTTTTCTCCTAGCCCTCTTGTTTTCCCCTCTTTACCAAAATGATTATTTTTTAAATAATGCCTATTTCTATCATCAGGATAGAAATTCAGTCTCATTATTTTTAAATGAAAAAACAAACAAAAATCATAGTAAAATGCAGTTAATACTTTTCAACATCCATGTAGTCTTTTTTTATCTTTTGATATTATCTTTTAAATTATAATAATAAAAATAGGTAAATTCATATATATTGATTTTTATATCCTTTTTAAATTTTTTTATTATTTTTTAAAAGATTTATCCACCCATTTTAGAAAGAGAGAAAGAGCATGAGTGGGAAGGGCAGAAGGAGAAAGAATCTCAAGCAGATTCTCATGTACCAGTGCATGGCCTGATCCCACAACCCTGAGATCACAATCTGAGCTGAAGCCAGGAGTCAGATATTCAAGCAACTGTGACACCCAGACACTCCTATATCCTTTTTTAAATTAACAAAATAATAAGGATTTATGGACAAGATGGTTCAGTGAATCTAAACACAAAATCACCAAAAATAAAATATAAAAAAATAGAAAATTTAAAATGTTAAGCCAGCAAATCATATATTTAACAAGAGATTAATACCCAGAATATATGAAGAATTCCTATGACTCAACAACAGCAAAGAAAACTCCACTAAAAAATGAGCATCTGTCTGGAAGTCCACTCAAAAAAAAAAAAAAAAAAAAGAGCACAGAATTGAATAGACATTTTTCCAAAGAATATATATGTATATGGCCAATAACCACATAAAAAGATGTTCAACCACACACTAACCATGGAAATGCAGATCAAAACTGCAGTAAGATGCCACCTCACATACATTAGAATGGCTCCTATCCAAAAAAACAAAAAAAAACCAAAAAACCAGAAAATTACAAGTTTTGGTGAGGATGTAGAGAAATTGGAACCCTTATACATTATTAATGGGAATGTAAAATGGTATAGCTGTTGTGGAAAACAAGATTACAGTTCCTCTAAAAATTAAAAACCACATGGTTCAGCAATCCTACTTCTGGGTATATACCCAAAAGAACTGAAAACAAGAACTTGAACAGATATTCATATACCTGTGTTCATAACAGCATTATTCATAATAGCTAAAAATTAAAAGAAACTCAAGTGTCCATCAGTGAATAAGTAGAAAAACAAAATGTGCTACGTGTATACAATGGAATATTATTCAGCCTTAAAAAGCAAGGAAATTCTGACTCCTGTTGAAACGTGAGTGAATCTTGAAGATATAGTGCTAGGTAAAACAAACCAGGTACAAAAGTGTAAGTACTGTATGTTTCCACTTGTATGAAGTACCCATAACAGGCAAATTCATAGAGACAGGAAGTAGAATAGTGGTTTCCAGGGACTGGGGAGGGAGGAATGGGAAGTGATTTTTTTTTAATGGGTACAGAGTTCAATTTTGGACTATGACAATAGTTCTGGAGATGGCATGGTGGTAATAGTTGAACAATGCAAATGTAATTAATATCAATGAACTGTGCAATTAAAAATGACTAGAATGGTAAATTTTATATTACAGGTATATATTTACCATAATTTTTAGGAATTAAAATTTAAAAGGCATTAGTCAGGATTCCACAAATATAACTATGAACTGGGATGGACAAGGATGGGAGAGAGAGAGAGAAAGGGAAGGATGGAAGGAAGTGATGAAGGGAAGAAGGAAGACAGACACGGTGCGCTTGAGCTGGAAACCATCAAAGCTCCTTTGTTTGACTTCTGAAACACTGAAGAAGTCCTTCTTCCAGCAACCATTTGATTTTGACACTTCTCTCGATCATGAACTGTTCCTGCCCTCTCTCTATACCTACTCCACCCCTACCTTTCAATCTATTAGGGGAAAAAAATCAAGGTTGCAGTCTGGTCTTTTATTGGTTATCATAAAACGATTGATTCATCTTCCTCCTGCATAGATTACCACTTTAGTAGGGCTCTATGAGAACAGAAAAGCCACTTAAAAAGGACCTAAAGGAATAAAGTTATTAACATTAAAAGGGGGACAATAGAACAAATATTTGGAGAAAAGCAATGCTTAACCCCTCAGATCACCCCAAGTGGATAGCACTCTAATCTTAATATAAATGTTACTGTTTTGTAACAGAAGAGTTCACTCTGTCCTTTGACCAAAAGAATAAAGGTATTAAAGAAGGTGATCTTTTGAGCAACACTCTCAGGTTTCCTCCCTCTTTAGGAGCTTTGTACCATCACTTTACTATCACTCAATAAACTTTGCTTTGCTGCCCATCCAAAAAATTTTTTAAAAAGAGGAAGAAGAAGAAGGTGATCTTTTTTCTGTGTACAGGATTCAGTACGGATTAGTTTGAGTCAATGAACATTTATTGATCTCTACTCTGTGTCAGACATTATTAGGCACAGGAAATACAGAAGTGATAAAGTCCCATCTTCAAGAAGTTTATAGAGACAGACAAATAAACCAAAATTCATATGAGAGACCATAGTGAGATACCATTACATATCCACTAGCATAGCTAAAATACAAAGTCTTAAAACACCAAATATTGATGAAGATGCGAAGCAAATTTTTTTTGGTGAGTGTAAAATAAAATGGTAAAACCTCTTTTCAGGGAAATCTCACAGTTTTTTGTCAAACTAAATGTAAATGCTTATGACCCAGAAATTCTGATCCTAACATTTACCCAAAAGGGTTGGAGACCTGTATCCACAAAAAGACTTGTACAAGAATATTCACAGTAGCTTTATTCTTAATAGCCAGAAACTGAAAAAAACCCGTGTGCATCAATTAGACAGTGGGTCTAAATAAAAGTTATATAGGGGCTCCTGGGTGGCTCAGTGGGTTAAAGCCTCTGCCTTCGGCTCAGGTCATGATCCCAGGGTCTTGGTATCAAGCCCCACATTGGGCTCCCTGCTCAGGAGGGAGCCTGCTTCCTCCTCTCTCTCTCTGCCTGCCTCTCTGCCTACTTGTGTTCTGTCAAATAAATAAATAAAATCTTTAAAAACATAAAATAAAAATAAAAGTTATATATCTATACAGTGTAATTTTATTCAATAATATAAAAACTATTAGCTTCTGATTCATACAACAAAATGAGTGAATCTCAAAAACATCATACTGAGTGAAAGAAGTCTTACACAAAATTATATACCATCCCATCAGTATAAAATTCTACAACATGCAAAGTTAGTTGGAAAAAAAAAAAAGATCAGAACAATCTTTGTCTCTGAAGGGAGAGGAAATCGGAATTTCCCAAGAAGGGGCATGAGTCAACTTTCCAGGGTAATGGTCATGTTGTATGTACATAGAGGTCTAAGTAGCTCAAGAATGTGTTTTTAGTGGATCTCATAAGTTACTTCAGATTGTGCATTCATGGTCACGAGGTGGTGCACTCCAGGACACCCCTGGTTAGCACTCACCATAGCTCTAGGCTTTGTAACTGGTTGACACAATGCAAAGCACCCCGGAACTCTCTAGGCTTATCCCACTTCAGTTTTAGTGTGCTTGAGAAGGCACACTTGGCTCAGAGTACTCTGGAACCACCCAGCTAAAGTCTGCTTCAGAGCCAGCCACCCTGCCAGGATGACCCCTATGAAAAGCACACCAGGAAACCCCTAGCCTGCATTCATTCTAGCTACTCCACCAGGGCATCCATTCTCAGAGTACCTAGAACACCTCTACCTGCACCAGCCTCAGCTCCAGTTGCCCAGTCAGGCACTCCCCTGCACTGAGCACCCCAGAACACCCTCACTTGTACCCAATTCAGTTTCAGCTGTCCTGCCAAGACACATGTGTCATGGATGGCCTACGGACAACACTGGCCCACACCCACTTTAACTTGAGCTGTTCTGCCAGCATGTGCCCTGTGTGGAGTGCCCCAGGACCCTCCAGGCCTGCATCCAACCCCAGCTCCAACCACCCTTCCAGAGCCCCCTCTGTGTGGAGAGTCCTAAAACACCCAAGTTTACACCCACTTCCACTTCAGCTATCCTCCGAGGGCTCCCTCAGCACAGGAAGCCCAGGGACTTCCCAGCCCACCCTGCATCTCAGCTTCAGCCACCCTGCTGGGGCTCCATATATGCAGAAAGCCCTGGAACACCCTGGCTTGTGTCCACTTTAACCTTAGATGTTCTGCCAAGGCATCCACTGCATGAAGAGCCCAGGAACAGCTCTGATCTATGCTCACTTCAGCTTTAACTGTCCTGCTAGGGACCCCACTACATGGAGAGCCCCATGACACCCAGACTACACCAGTCATAGCTCTAGCTAGCCAGCAAAATTCACCAAGCACACATAGTCTACATAGGCGATGACCATGTACAAGACCATTCCTTCAGGTTTAGGAGAAGTAGCTGTTCTGCCTAACCTACAGAAACAAACATAGAATGTTATACAAAATGGGGAGACAGAGGAATATGCTCCAAAAGAAAGAACAAGATAAAACCTCAGTAAAAAGAAAAAATAATAAATGCCATGGAGATAAGATATAGTGTGGTGGAATGGATAAATAAACAAGAAAAATTTATTTGCCATGTGCATGAGACTCACCTCAGAACTAAAGACACATACAGACTGAAAATGAAAGAATGGAAAAATATTCACTATGCAAATGAAGGTAAAAAAAAACTGGGGTAGCAATACTTAGACAAGTCGACTTCTAAACAAAGACTATATAACAAGAGACAAAGAAGGGCATTACATAATGATAAAGTGATCAATCCAACAAGAGAATACAACAATTGTAAATATCTACTCACCCAACACTGTAACACTAAATATATAAAGTAAATATTAACAGGTATAAGATGGTAATATATTAATGGTAATCAACACCTCCACTTACATTAATGGATAGATCACCCGGGCATAAAATCAATAAGGAAATATTGTCTTTGACACTTTGGCACATTAGACATAACAGATATATATAGAAACTTCTACCCAAAACCAGAACAATACACATTCTTTTCAAGTACGCATGGAACATTCTCCAGAATAGATCACATGTTAGGCTACAAAACAAGCCTCAATCAATTTAAGAAGATCAAAGTCATACCATACACCTTTTATGTTCAAATTGTATGAAACTAGAAATCAATAACAAGAAATAAACTGGAAATAACACAAACACATAGAAGCCAAACAATATGATACTAAACAGCCAACAGGTCAACAAAGCAATCAAAGAAGAAATTAAAAAAATACATGGAGACAAGGGACAATGAGAACACAACGGTCCAAAATCTTTTAGATGCAGTGAAGGCAGGATGAAGAGAGAAATATATGGCAATACAAGCCTATCCCAAGAAACAAGAAAAAGTGAAAATAAACAATCTACCTTTACACCTAAAACAAGTGGGGGGGGGAGAGGGGAACCCAAGAAGGAAGTAAATAATAAATATCAGATTATAAATAAATGAAGGAGAAATAAGCCAAAAAATTAGATCAGAAATGAAAGAGAAGTAACAACTGATACCATAGAAATATAAAAGATTATAATAAAATACTGAAAAAAATTACATGCCACAAATTGGACAACCTAAAAGAAATGAATGGAATGAAAATTCCTAGAAACAATATCCCCAAATTGAATCAGAATGAAATAGAAAACATGAATAGACCAGTAACTAGTAAGGAAATTAAATCAATAAAACAAACAAACAGAAACAAAAAACAAAAAACTACCCCCCAAAAATGGCTTTACAGGTGAATTTAAAAAAGAGTTAATAATATTCTTCTCAAACTATTAAAAAAATAAAAGAAGAAGGAAAGCTTTCAAATACATTTTATAAGGTCACTATTACCCTGATACCAAAACCAGATAAAAATACCACACACACACAAAAAGCTACAAGCCAATATCTCTGATGAGGATAGATGCAAAAATCCTCAACAAGAGGTGCCTGGGTGGCTCTGTCACTTACATGTCCACCTTTGGCTCAGGTCATGTTTCCAGACCATCAGTCTCCCTGCTCATCTGGGAGTCTGCTTCTCCCTCTCCCTCTGCCCCTCCCCTGCTTATGCTCACTTTCTCTGTGTGTCAAATAAATAAATTAAATATTTTTAAGAATTTGTTTTAGAATCCTCAACAAAATATTAGCAAACCACATTCAACAATACATTAAAAAGATTATCCCCACCACTTGGGATTTATTTCAGGAATATAAGATGACTTAATATTTGTGTATCAGTCAATGTGATATACCACATTAACAAAACAAAGGATAAAAATCATATGGTTATCTCAATACATGCAGAAAAAGCATTTGACAGAATTCAACACCCATTCATGATAAAAATCTCAATAAAGTGGGTTTAGAGGGAACACACCTCAACATAATAAAGGCCATTTATGAGAATTCATCAGTTAACATCAAACTTGAGAGCTTTTCCTCTGAGATTGGGAATAAGACAAGGATGCCCGCTCTTACATCTTTTATTCAACACTGTACTGGAACTCCTAGCCACAGCAATCAGACAAGGAAAAGAACTAAAACACATCCAAATTCGTAAGGAAGAAAATAAACCTGTTACTCTTTGCAGATGACATGACACTATACATAGAAATTCCTAGAGATTCCAAAAAACTATTAGAATTGAACTATAAATTCAGGAAAGATGCAGCATACAAAATTAAAATACAGAATTCTGTTGCATTTCTATACATTAATAATTACGTAGCAGAAAGAAAAGTTTAAAAAAAAAATACCATTTACAATTGCACCAAAAGTAATAAAATAGAAATAAACGTAACCAAGAACGTGAAAAACCTATACTCTGAAAACTTAAGACATTGATGAAAAAAATTGAAGAAGACATGAACAAAAAGGAAAATATTCTATGTTCATGGATTGGGAGAACAAATATTGTTAAAATGTCCTTACTACCCAAAGCAATCTACAAATTCAATGCAATCCCTATCGAAATACCAATAGCCTTTTTCAGAAAACCAGGACAAATAATACTAAAATGTGTGTGGAACCACAAAAGACCCCAAATAGCCAAAGCAATCTTGAGAAAGAAAAAGTTAGTAGTATCACAGTTCTAAGTTTCAAGATATACTATAAAGCTGTAGAAATCCAAACACTATGATACTGGCATAAAAATAGAGAAATAGATCATGGAACAGGATCAAGAGCCCAGAAATAAATCCACACTTATACAGTCAATTAATCTTTGACAAATGAGGCAAGAATATATAATAGGGAAAAGATAATTTCTTCAATGAATGGTACAAGGAAAGCTGGACAGCTACATGCAAAAGAATGTAACCGGACCAGTTTCTTACACCATACACAATAATAAATCCAATAAAGATTAAAGACCTAAATGTGAGATCTGAAACCATAAAAATCCTAGCTAAGAACACGGGCAGTTATTTTTCTGACATCAACCATAGCCACATTTTTCTAAATATTTCTCCTAAGGCAAGGGAAACAAAGGCAAAAATATACCATTGGAACTACATCAATATAAATGTTTGCACAGTAGAGGAAACCATCAACAAAACAACAAGGCAATCTACTAAAGAGCAGAAGATATTTGCAAATGATATATCCAATAAGGGGTTAGTATACAAATATATAAACAACTATACAACTCAACACCAAAAACAAAAACAAACAAACAAAAAAAAACCACAAACAAACAAACCACTACACACACAAAAAAACCCAATCTGATTTAAAAATGTGTAGAAGACCTAAATAGACATCTTTCCAAAAAGACATACAGATGGCCAGGAGATACATGAAAAGATGCTCAACATCACTAATCATCAGGGAAATGTAAATCGAAACCACATTGAGGTATCATAATAACTAAATTCAAAAGGACAAGAAATAAAAATTGTTGGAGAGAATATAGAGAAAAAGAAACACTGGTACACTATTGGGAATGTGAATTGGTACAGCCACTGTGGAAACCAGTATGACATTTCCTCAAAAAATTGAAAATACCATATGATCCAGTAATTCCACTACACAGTATTTGCCCAAAGAGAAGGAAAACATTCATTTGCTATTTGCACCTCTGTATCTATTGCAGCATTATTTAAAATAGCCAAGATATGGAAGAAACCTATGTGTCCATTGATAGACAAATGGATAAGAAAGATGTGGTACACACACACACACACAGGCACTCCTCTTACAGGTTTTAAACATGGGTGGTTGGGGCACCTAGGTGGCTCAGTCGTTAAGTGGCTTCCTTTGGCCCAGGTCATGATCCCAGGGTCCTAGGATGGAGCCCCGCATTGGGCTTCCAGCTCAGCAGGAAGCCTGCTTCTCCCTCTCCCACTCCCCCCGCTTGTGTTCCCTTTCTTTCTGTGTCTCTCTCTATCAAATAAATAAATTAAATCTTTTTAAAAAAAATAAGTGGGTGATCCATCTTGTACTTTAGGAAAGACCACTCTGGAAATAATGTGAAAAAGAAATTTCCAGAATGAAGTTTGTTGCAATAGCCCAGATAAGGGGTAAGAGTAGCCTGAATTGAGCTAATGGAGGTACAGGTGGTGAGGAAGCATTGGATTGGTAAACTATTTGGGAGGTAAGGTTCATGAGATAAAATGGACAGAGCTGGTGATTGAGTAGATGTGTGGAGTGAGAGAAAGAGAAGAATTGAGGGTGATCTTAAAGGTTCTGAGTGAATGATGATAGAATATAAAAAAGTGAAGGCAAGTTTTAGGAGAGAAAATGTATACCATTGGGGAAATGTTTATTCTTTAATGCCTATACGGAATGCTCTGGTGGACCTGCTCAGAAGGCTACTGAACATAAAATCTGGACGCTGGTAAGGTAGTTAGCATGGATTGATTGATTTTTACATTTACTTTTTATCATTTACTCAAATTCTAATTTATTCCAAAGAGGATTTTGGAGATAACAGTTAATATATGATGAAAGCCATCAAACTGGATGTGACCTAATATACTAATAGCCCCTTTCACACATACAGTTGTGTTTTTATGGGGATACAGTCTGGGTGTCAGTGGTGTAATAGAATGCTAAAGAAGAAGTTTGGAAATGAGGTTGCTGATTCCAGGTTCCCCACCAGCCATGTGATTCTGAGCAACTTACTTAAGCTCTCAGAGGTCTCTGATGTGAGAAAGCTGAACCATTTGATTTCTTTGATCCCTTCCAGTTCTCCAGTGGGAATTTTCTTTGGGCTCTACTTCATGATACATAGGCAGGCCCATTTCTTCTCTTTAGTTACCTCCACTTGGCCACCGAGGTACTAATTAACACTTCAACTTGAGAAGGAAAGGAAAGTAAAAATGTGGTTGCTCTTTCCTGTATATGATGATAAGAGGACATTAAAAGGTAAAGACTGGTTGCTGGGAGGTGGGGGGGGTAGGGATAGGGTGGCTGGGTTATGGACATTGCGGTGGATATGTGCTATGGTGAGTGCTGTGAAATGTGTAAGCCTGATGATTCACAGACCTGTACCCCCAGGGCAATTAAGACATTATATGTTAATAAAGATAATTTTAAAAAATAATTTTAAAAATAATTTTTTTTTTAATGTAAAGACTGACATCACTAAAATTGGTGTTTGCACCCTGAGGCTTGGTTTTATATAGACTTACTCTATCCCATAATGTCTAGACCATGTAAATCCAGCTCCACACCAAGAAAGAACATTTAAAGCAGTTTTCTTTTTTTTTTTTTTTTAAAGATTTTATTTATTTATTTGACAGAAATCACAAGTAGATGGAGAGGCAGGCAGAGAGAGAGAGAGAGGGAAGCAGGCTCCCTGCTGAGCAGAGAGCCCGATGTGGGACTCGATCCCAGGACCCTGAGATCATGACCTGAGCCGAAGGCAGCAGCTTAACCCACTGAGCCACCCAGGCGCCCTAAAGCAGTTTTCTTTAAAAGATAATTAAGGGTGTCCTTATGCTGTGCTCTTCTGTACATTCCTATAGAAATCACAGTGTTTTCCAATTATAACAAGAGTTTTCAGACAACTGTAGAGTATAAGTTTCAAGAAATAAAATAATCAAACATCCACACAACCAAGCACAATGCTCTCTTTTTAAATATGAGTAAGAACATGACTTACAATCACTTACAACCTAAGTGACCTTACAACGATCACTGTGACCTAACACAGTAGAGACTAAGCTTCACAGAACAATAAAGATGCATGGAACAAAATGTTGAGCAAAATTCTTGGGAAATCCCCAGCACAGTCAGCCTGCTATATTCAAGCCATGACAAATTTCATGGTACATCAGTTTGGATTGTACTTGTCCAATGCCTGCAATTCTCTTCCCCTTTCCTCTGTTTGGAAAATGTTTATACCCACTGTTCTCAAGCTTGAGTGTGTATTAAATCCCATGGAGGGCTTATTAAATACAAACTGCTGGTGCCTTCCCTCAAAGATCATGATACACTAAGTCTGGAAAGGCCCAAGAACTGGCATTTCTAACAAGTTTCCAGATAATCCTGCTGCTGCTGGTCCAGGAACCATTCGCCTTACACCTACTTCTATTTCAAAATCCCAGCTTAAACCCCACTCCTGAATGAAGATGGGGTGGAGAGGGCAAGGGTTTCACCTTCTTCTTCTTTCCCCAGAGACTATAGACAGCTCGATGTTAGAGCTACATTACAGCTCCAGCCTTGCTTCTGCTCTCGGTGTCTGTCTCCACCATGCACCCACCAAGATCCCTTGTGAGCTCCTGAAAGGTAGGCCCAAATCTTACTTATACTTTCATATTTCCTGGTATCTAGAGCAGTGTCTGTCCCCCCCAGACACTTAATAAACAGACTTGGGAAAAAAATATATAGAAATTAACCAAAGAATGACTGTGAAAGCACTTTTAAAGTCAAAGTGCTATGAAAAACATGTTGCAAATGAATCTCCTCAAGATCTGGTTAAAATGCAGATTCTGATTTGAGAAGTTGGGGGTGGGACCTGAGAGTCTGAATTTCTAACAAGTTCCATGTGAAGCTAATACTGTTCATACACCACACTTTACCTTCAAGGCCATGTAACAGTGGTTCCCAGCTTTGACTGAACATTAGAATTACCCGGGTATATTTGACAAAACCATATCTGACCCACTTCCCAGACCAGCTCAGTCAGAATCTCTGGGTGTGAGGCCCAGGCATCAGGGTCTTTTAAAAGCTCCTCAGTAATTCTAAAGCACAACCAGAGCTAAGAGCTGCTGATGTCTAAATCCCCACACAAGATCTTGTCAAATTATGTAAATCCAAATATGTACAGTCCAAATTATTGGAGTTTTACCCTATTTTTAATTGTATTTATTTTGATAATACCAAATACATCATTTTATTCTCATTCAGGCACTTATTTAACATGGTATCATATCCTTATCCAGTAGATATCATTATCTAAAAGTCAGACAGGAAAGAAATTTCTGACAGCTTTTAAGATAAAGCTTCACTTAATGTTTCTCAAACTACCATGTTAAAAAAAAATAAATATTTAGACAATTATAAGTATGATAGTGGCTCAGTAGGCTAACCACTTGAAACGATTTCAGCTCAGGTCCTGGACTCAGGGTTGTGAGTTCAAGCACCACACTGAGTCCTAGCATGGAGCCTACTAGAAGGGAAGGCATGCGAAGAGAGGGAAAGGGAAGGGAAGGGAAGAAAGAAGGGAGAAAGGAAGGAAAGAAGAGAAAGAAATAGAGCAATGTATCCCCAAAGAAAGTGCTGTCAACGTTAATAGATGTCAAATGCCAGAATGCTGACTTCCAGAGTAGACCACTCTTTTCAGTCTTTCTTAAAGAAGAAGAGTCAGGGGGCGCCTGGGTGGCTCAGTGGTTAAGCCGCTGCCTTCGGCTCAGGTCATGATCTCAGGGTCCTGGGATCGAGTCCCGCATCGGGCTCTCTGCTCAGCAGGGAGCCTGCTTCCTCCTCTCTCTCTCTCTCTGCCTGCCTCTCTGCCTACTTGTGATTTCTCTCTGTCAAATAAATAAATAAAATCTTAAAAAAAAAAAAAAAAAAAAGAAGAAGAGTCAGGTTTGGTTTTTTTAAATCTATTTTTTTTAATTATCAAATAAAAATCCATATTTGTGCAGATAAGTTAGAGAGAGTTCTTTCACACTACAAAAGATCTTATACATACTTTCAGCTATTAAGCCACCAGAATGTTTTAAAAATATTGTCCAACCTGCATCTCGACTTTCTACCAACTTTTCACAAATACGTCTGTGCCATAATATGAAGAAAGACTATATAGTTGACTTTAATCTTGGGGTTTAAAAAAGCAACCCAGGGGCACCTGGGTGGCTCAGTTGGTTGGGCATCTGATTCTTGGTTTTGGCTCAGATCATGATCTAAGAGCCATGGGATCAGCCCACATTGGGCTCCATGCTCAGCAGTGAGTCAGCTAGAGATTCTCTCTCCCTCTCCCTCTGCACCGTGCCCCCCCAGCTCATACTCTCTCTCTCAAAATAAATAAACAAAATCTTTTAAAAAATAATAATAAATAACAACAACAACAACAAAAAAGAAGGTACAGTCCAGATAATAGTAAACTTTCCAGCACTAGGGTGATTTGTTTTAACATTGCTCTAGACATAGGCTATATAATCCATCCCAGGTCCCTGACTCCCGGGTTCCAGGCAGCAAGTTCCAGAGTCACCCCTTACCAGAATGTGCTTTAAAATGTGATATATACCGTACTAGGCGGAGATACTGGCCAATGCTTCAGACTCTAGTGGTTTGTAGGTGAGTCTCAGAATGACAAAGAAAACCTCAATTATGTGTCTGGACAAACCAAAGTTGAGTGCTTGAAATCAAGCCTATTGTAGTCTTCTTATCTTTTAAGAATAAAAGATTGAAATGAAAAGCTTTGAAAGACTAATAGCTGAAATTCTTTATTAAGTACAATTCTTATGATGTTGTTTTTCTGATAATCCCAACTATCCAGGCAATTGTAATCATCAAAAATATATTTAAAACAGCATGATTTACATATAAAAAAGGGCAAGAATGGTGCCAAGTTCAATAAATTGTGCTATTATGTAAATAACCACCTGACAGAAAGAAAAAGTGCCCCAAAAAAGCTGAAAAGCTATCTATACATAAATTTCCTAGTGGGATGAAATTCTTACTAATATGCCTGAAGTTAAAACAAAACAAAAAATGCCTTGACCATATTAAGAAAAGACATTATGAAATCTAAGATCTGACTTCTAGTCCCTCCAGTTAACTCAACATTTTAAAATCTGGTTTCTAGTTTATCTCTTTTCTAAAACTTTTCTAAGATCATCAATGGCATCCCACAGAAAACAGAAGAGGTACCAGAGATCTGGAGAACACAATTTCTTATTTTCAACAAAGGGAAGAATATGACTTTTTTCAAACTAAAGTGGGTGGTAGGTATGTCTGTCATTATTCTAGGAAATATTCTAGAATGGATTATTTAAAAGACAGTAAGCACTGAAAGAGGAAATGGTAATCACAAGGAACCATCCTGAATTCAAGAACACCCATGACAAGTTCTTTTGCTCTTTTTTCCTAAAATTAGTGGTGTGGTAGGGGATCACAAAGCTGCTCTACATATTACAAATATGCATTTCAGGAATGATGATATCTTTGCAGAGCAATGGATAAAGGACTGTTTAAAAGCATAGTAGAGCAAACCCAAAGAATGCTGAATTATGAGTCAAAGTCACCCCAGAGAGATATTTCTAAAAGCATTCAGCAGAGCTTTATCCTTGTCCCTAACTAGTTAGTGCTTTTATTGGCAACTTAAATGAGGGTATTCGTGGTCCAATGATCAAATTTTCAGCCAGCGTGAAGACAGAAAAAATCAATAATGGTAAATGATTGAATTAGAGCACAAAAAGGTCACAACCATCTACACCAACAGGCAAGATCTAACTAGACTGAGTTGAATGGGATAAACTTGGATTTCCTCAGTCCAGCTAATCTACCACCTCCTGGACCAGAACCAAAAACATGGATCTCTCAGGGCCGACAGTTGGAGGAACATGCTAGTTGGGAAAAAATTCCAGAAGAGAGTTCAGCACAAGGCCTGAAACATAGTAAATACTCCAAAACACTAATTATTACATCTTGATTATTCATTGTTTTCTTTACCTCATCAGGTTCTGCCAGGAAAACAAATCTTCTTTTTAAACATGTTTCCTACAATTGAAAAACAGAGCCATGTCCTTCATTCTGTGCCATGTTTTAATCTGGTGAATATATGAATGTCTGGCCTCTTGCTTAGCTTCTTATTGGAGGAGAGAGGTGCCAATCATGTACTTTGTGTCTATGTTAGTATGTTAATAATCTGACCTCCCATATGTCCTTTATTTGGACTTTCTTGAGCTGCCAGCTGTCTAGTTATTTCTAAACAAATCTGAAACACATTTATGATCCCAATAGCTACCATTTATTTGGTATTTAGTGTATATTAGCATTCAGCCAGATATTTATAGATATATTATCTCTAAAAATCACCAAAACCCAGCAGGGTAGGTATCATTACTTCCTTTTTTTTTTTTTTTTTTTGGCATGAGGAAACTGAAGTTCAAAAGAACTTAGAAGCTTGTGAGTTCAAAGAATCAGAAGCCAACTGCCTAAGTCAACTTTTTGCTCTCTGTGAAGTCGGATAATTGTTCTGAAGTATTTCAGCCATTTTAGAATGATAGTTGCCATTCCAAATTCCTAAACTTAGTCAAATGATCCTACAGATGCATTTCACATTTTTGTCACAAGTGCAGAATGGACATAGTTTAACCTGTTCGCCGAGGAAAATTTGAATCACAGCTGTGGTGGAGGCACCCAAGATTCTGAAAGAATTCTCCATTTAAGCCCCAATCCTCACCTTGCTGGACTCATAAAGTTATCCTTTATTGAGACTAATTCCTCTTCACCGTTGTCACACTAGGACTCCTGAACTAAGGCGCTCCCTTCCTGTGTCCTTTCTTCCAAAAATTAAATGACCCCCATATACAGAATAAACTGCTGGCTAAAAGGCTTCCTCTGAGCCCCAAATCACCTCACTGTAGGTGTAATGTAGGTATAATGCCCTTGCAGGACTGAGGTGACTGAACTGCATAGACATTGTCATGGTAATATGTACTGGAAGATCCATTTTAAGCGAAGATTCCATTTAGGACATAATTTAAAGAACTTTCCATCACCGCAGTGTCACAAATCGCTTATCTACAGAGAGTAAATTCAAACATATGCACAGACAGCTCACATGAGAGAACAGAACTAAAATAGCCAAGATTACTGGCTGATAAATTAAATCCAGATTTCCAAGTCTCTCTAGCCTTCTGGGTTAATCTTTTGCTTTAACATCCAAAGGCACTGGCTCAACTGTCCACACTCAGTACTATGGACATTAGAGATAGAACATGAAAAACATAGGTTAAAAAGAGTCCTGCCCTCATAGAGCTTTCCTTCTGTGTGTGTGTTTAGAGTAGGGACATTGAGGAGGGAATGGGCTGCTGTAGAAAATTTGCTCTGAAGTCTACTTCCCTGTATTCCCTGTATCCTGGTGGCTGATGCCATCTCTTCTGCCCAGATGGGAAATACCACCCCCACTTTCTTCATTCCCCACAGAACACCACTAATGCAAACTGGTGTATATAATAAGCTTCTGTAGAAGGAGATCACAACATAATGAAATGCAAGCAACAACTTAAAATGGAATATTGAAAATTGCTGATCTAAAAAGCCACTACTCATTCTCCCTGTGGGCAGTTTCTAGCTGTCCATATTCTCCCTTGGGCTCTAGCATGTTGCCATCCTCTCTACATTCCTCACAGGATTCTTTTCCCAGCCCCTAATTCTCCTAACTGCTGGATTCTGACCCTCAGCTTCCTTTTTCTTTTCTCCCACAACCCCCTTTCTTTTCTCATGCCAAGTAATTCACCCATAGATTGTGGACTTTGCCCTGGGGTGAGGTAGATGGGGAGAGGGGGGCTTCAATTTTCCCATCCAAGGAGTCTGCCAAAATTTTTTTTAAGCCATCTTTTCTGTTGTGAATCAAGACACTCCCCTATTATGTTAAAGCACGGCAGCCTGTTCTAGTTACAGTAGAATTTTTTTTTTCTCATTGCCGCCAGCCAGCATTTGTGGGAAAACAACATGCAGAATGAATTGCTACAGACTACCCCTAAAGTGGAATTTAAGCATTCTCATTAACTAAGACTTGGGAAAATGTCATTACAGATTCCAAACAAGTAAGCAATCAATCCAGTATACTCAATATTGAGCAAGTAGAAAGTAAGCATATTTTGAAAAATTAAAGCTGGATCACTACCTCCCATATTACTTCAAAATGACTTTCCAAATATATCAAAGATTCAAACATAAAAAAAGGAACCATAAAAAATAGAACATGATTGAAGTTTTTAAGAATAATATTCTTGGAGTAGAAAAGACTTTCTACGTATAATATTGAATCTAGGAAAATAAAGGGAAGAGTTAGCAATCTGATTATATGTAAATACTAAAATTCTATATAGGAAAACTACCATAAATCAAGTACAGAATGAAAGGGGAAACATTGTAACACATAAAATAGATTAGCGAATAATTTTCTCAACAAACAGCTCAAATCACATCAGAATGAACAACAAATTTTTTAGATGTAGGTGAAGAACATTAACAGGCAGTACACACACACACACACAAATGGCCATTAAAGGTATATAAATATGTTCAACTTCACTCCTACTTAAATAAATAAACATTTTTAAAAAGATCATTTTTTTCCACCTAGCAGATGGGCAAATATATCAACATTTGCAAATCCTAGTATTGATAATGATAAAATATGCATTTTCATATATGATATGAAATATATATTCATGTAAACTTTTAGATAATTAGGCAGACAATATCTGACTCAAATTCCATTTGTAGGAATTTTTCCTTGGATATATGTAAAAGAATGCTTTAGTTCAACAATGTTTATCATGGCAACACAATTCTAACAAGATAAATGCCCATCAGAGAAATGGTTATGTCAACCATAGTACATTCATATAATAAAATACCATGCAAAATACTACGCAACCCTATTAAAGAATAAGGTAAGTTACTAAAAAGTTATATCATAGACACACTACTAAGTAGAAAAATAGCAGTAATCCCATTTGTAAAAAGAAAATATATTCACATAGCACTTCTGAATCTCAGTCTAAAACCCTCAGGGTACCCAAATGACTTTGTTTCTCCAGAACTAGATATAATGCCTGTATTAAATTCCTATTCAACCAAGTGGCCAAAACTTAATCTTAACCAATTTAATGCCCTGCTTTCCTAAGAGTTGATTTGTTTTGTTTAACTCTGCTAAGGGTTCTTTTTAAGTTACAGGGGGTTACAGCATGGCAATGCAGCCAAGAGCCAAGTACATCTATTCCAAATCATGCTGGCATCAATGAGTCATCTTTTTTTCCATCTGGTTTGCCATGATCACTTCACCAACGACTGACATTTAGCTGGAACCCACTACTACACCCAGTACAATGTTTTAGCTAATTGTTAAAATGTTGAAAAACTTCTAAACTAATTGGTAAACAGATGCTGTCCCCAAACACTCTCTTCCATCCACTAGACTTGGCCTTCCTGACTCTTGTTCACCCTAAGAGCCTCCCTTACTTCCTCCACAATCCAACAATTAAAGGTTATTGCCAGGCACAGCCAGGACTTCCAGGAGCCTGCTCCAGTGACACAGCTAGACTGGCAAGTACCAATACTATACTCACTGCTAAATGTTTTTGATGCTGTCTCCCTCAAAATACTGCCAAGATAATCTATTCATAAAGCAAAGCTGAGTTTATTGCTTACAGTGATATAAGCAAGCACTACCTTGACAGAGTCTTAGTTATATCTTGGAGTGGAAAGGCTAAGTTGGGATGTTTATGAGATTCGGGGCTTTTAGGCTTAAGGCAAGTTGTCAAATAAGGAAGTGTTTTTGATTAATATTGGGTAAGGATCATGACGTAATAGTTTGTGATTAGTATACACAGCAAGGTAAGTGTTTTGAGGCAAGAGTTTTAAAGAGTCTTAGAGAATAAATTGTCATTTTGTGCTATGTATTAAACATTTTAATGTTTATTTAAATGGGTTTTTAGAGATGTTCTTGAAATGGAAAATGCATTTATTTATCATTTTTTATCTTCCTGGTTAAGATTTTCCTGAAATAACAAGGCCATATTAATGAAGACATTGAAATAAGAAAGTTATATTAATTTAGAATATATACTACTTATTTGTAGATGGTTTCAGTTTTCAGTGTCCTCTCTTGTGGTCCTTCTTAAGCCCAAGCTGAAGGGTGGACCCTTCGCATCTGGAAACATGATCAGTCTGGAAGTTCACTACTCTGATTGTTGTGATTATGCATCATGTTTCTTAAGGTGCTCCTTTTATACTCCTTAAATGCCATTTTTTTTTTCTGTTCTTTTTTGAGTGATCATTTGCTGGATTATTTTATGGGTCAATAGAACTTGGACTCAGAATATCATTCATCTGAACACTGCAGCACAAGAGAAGAGTTTATGATTAATTTGTAGCCCACTTTTTATCCACAAGCCAAAGGTGCTCCAATTAAACCAGAGAACAGATCCCATTCCCAACCTGAAGAATCTGCAGAACCAGGTATATAAAATCAGCTAAATTACCTAGTTTATGCTTCATTTATTTATTCCCTAGAAATTTTTAATAATATTAAAGATCCCAAAGGGGTCTGCAGGAATATAAATACAACATTCATCCCCAAAATCTACAAAACATACCCTTCAAGAGGCCAATATTAAATCTAAAATGCTCTGTTCTGAAAAACTAATGCCTTTGAATTTTCATGAACTTGGATGAATTGCTTTGGTAGAATTGTCCATCTCCCTTCTATGCCATAGCATGTAAGGTGTCCCTACTTTCTGGACTTGTTATAATTTTTATAAGGAAAATAAAGTTAAAGGAAAGAGACCAAAAGAGAAGAAAAGCAATCCAGAATTCCTCTCTGGTAGATAGGGTTTTCAATTTTTCCAGTCAAAGCCCCAATTTTTTCCTTCTTGGTTTAAGTTATCTTGTAGTATCTTGTTCTATGAGGGAAACCAATAGGCGAAAATAGGCTCTGTGTAAGATTAGGAACTACCCTGGATGCAGGTATCACTTTAACAACAAAAAAAGTTCCTGTACAGTTTGTAAGTAGCACAGGAGATGTTTGTATACAAATCCAATACCAGTCATAGAGGGTACTCTATGATCTATTTTTAGCCAAAATACACTCAAGACATTGTCATATAGTGTTGTAATATTTTGGCACCATGAATCAAGAATGATCCAGGACCAGGTAATGAAATTTGTAGTAGCAATATCATTAGCAAAGAAAAGTAGTCTTATTTATAAGATCTATAAAAGTAAGAGAGTCTCTAAAAATATACCATCTGTTCCCTGATTCTCTTCTAAACTCTATTCCTGTGAAAGTTCAGTTACAAAGCTGCTCCCATGAGAGGTCTCTAAGTATTTTGGTAGAGATGAGAATTTTCTTTCCTAAATAAGACATGATAAAGCATTTTAAATTTATGGCTGTGTGGCCTTTTGTGGTGTTGCCATCTTAAAAGCCACCTAATAATTGAGTCAAATTACCCAGAAAATCAACAGATTCATTACAAGTAACCAGTACCAAAGAAAGATGAATGGCTCCCACAAGAAAATCCAACAGTCAATCTTCTTAAATGCATTAGCCAGTTCACAAGTAAAATGTAGCCAGATATTCTGACAGGACACCTGCTATGTGGAAGCCCCAGGAACCCCAAGCCATCCCAGCCACAGCTCCAGCCAACCAAGAAAAGTCACCCAGCACACAGCCTACATAGGAGATGACCCTTTCTTCAAGTTTAGGAGAAGTAGCTGTTATGCGTGATCCATAGAAACAAAAACATAAAGTCAAGCAAAATGGGGAAACAGAAATATGTTCCAAAAGAAAGAACAAGGCAAAACCTCAGAAAAATAACTAAATGAAATGGAGGAAAGAAATATACCTTATAAAGAATTCAAAGTAATGATCATAAGATACTCACCAGGCTGGAGAGAAGACTGTAAGAACTTAGTAAGATAGAAAATATAGATAGAGTTACTAGAGATAGGAAATATAAGAGAATTCTCAGAGTCTAAGAATATAATAACTGAAATTAAAAAAAAAAAAGCAGAGGGAATTGAGGGCAGATTAGCAGATGCAGAAGAATGGATTAATAATCTGTAGGACAGGGTAATGGAAAGCACCCAAGCTAAACAGCCAAAAGAGAAAAGCATTTTTTAAATGAGGATAGGTTAAGGAATCTCTTGGACAACAAACAAACATTCACATTATAGGAGTTTCAGAAGAAGAAGAGAGATAAAGCAGTAAAAAACTTGTTTGAAGGAATAACAGGTGAAAACTTTCCTAACCTGGGGAAGTAAATAGACATCCAGGTTCATAAAGCACAGAGTGTTCCAAACAAGATGAACCCAAGGAGGTCCACACCATAGCACATAATAACTAAAATGTCAAAGGTTAAAGATAAAGAGAAAATTTAAAAAGCAACAAGAGAGAAGCAAAAAGTTACATACAAGGGAAAATCTTTTAAGTTCTCAGCTGATTTTTCAGCAGAGACTGCAGGCCAGAAAGGATTAGCATGATATAAAGTACAGACAGCAAAAATCTACAACCAAGATTTTCAACACAGCAACATTATTATTCAGATTGGAAGGAGAAATAGTTTCCCAAATAAATGAAATATAAAGAAGTTTATCACCACTGCACCAGCCTTACAAGAAATGTTAAAGCGGCTTCTTTCCATGAAGAAAAAATGACCATAATTAGACATAAGAAAGTCACAAATAATAAGATGTAAAATATGACAACATATACCAAACATGGAAAAGGGAATAGAAAGAAAGAAAGGAAGAAGAAGGAAGGAAGGAAGGAAGGAAGGAAGGAAGGAAGGAAGGAAGGAAGGAAGAAGGAAAGGGGAAGGGGGGGACAAAAGAGAAAAAAATTTTTCTGGGTTTTTTTTTTTCTGTGTTTGAACTTCAATGACCATCAAATTAATATACACCACTATTTACCTGGGATGTTATATGTGGTGTTGGGGTGTTATACATGAACCTCATGGTAACCACAAACCCTATGATAGATACTCTAAAAATAAAGACAAAGAAAGCCAAAATTAACACCATAGTAGCCCCTCAATCACAGAGAGAGCAGGAGAAGAAGAAAGGAACAAAGAAGAACAACAAAAACAAGAAAACAAATAACAAAATGGTAATAAGTATATACCTATATTTTAAATGAAAATGGCCTGGAGTGTGAGAGTAGCTCAGCTGGTTAAGCATCTGACTCTTGATTTCAGCTCAGGTCATGATCTCAGGGTGGCATGATCATGCCCAGCATCAGACTCTGCTCCTAGTACAGAGTCTGCTCGTCTCTTTCTGCTCTTCCCCCTGCATTCTCTCTCTCTCTTTCAAATAAATAAATAAATAAAGTCTTAAAAAAAAAATGGCCTAAGCACTCTAATCAAAAGACATAGGGTAGCAGAATGGATTAAAAAAAAAGAAAAAGGCCTATCTATATGTTGCCTACAAAAGATTCATCTCAGAACTAAAGACATATACAGATTGAAAGTGAAAAGATGAAAAAACATTACCATGCAAATGGAGTGGGAAAAAAAAGGTAGGGTAACAATAATTATATAAGACAAAATAGACTTTAAAACAAAAACTATAATAAGAGACCAAAAAAAAAAAGAAATTACAGAGATGCCTGGGTGGCTCAGCCTGCTGGGTAGCTCAGCAGGCTCAGTGCCTGCTTGTCTTAGGTCTTGATCCCAGAGTCCTGGAATCAAGCCCCATGTCAGGCTCTCCAATACATGGGGGGCCTGCTTCTCCCTCTCCCTCTGCCCTCCCAATAATGCTCATGCTCTCTGCCTCTCTCTCTCAAATATTTTTTTTTAAAGGGCATTACATAATGATAAAGGAATCAGTCCAATAAGAAGACATAACAATTGTAAATATCTATACACCTGACACTGTAGCACCTAAATATATAAAGCAAATATTAACAGACATAAAGAAATCAACGGGAACACAATAATAGTAGGGGACTTTAACACCCCATTTACATCAATGGATGGATCATCCAAACAGAAAATCAATAAGGAAACAGTATCTTTAGATGACACACTGGACCAGATGGACATAACAGATATATACAAAACATTCCATCCAAAACCAAAAGAATACACATTCTTTCAAAGTGTACATGGAACATTCTCCAGAATAGATCACATGTTAGGCCACAAAACAAGACTCAATCAATTTAAGAAGACTGAAATCATACCACCATCTTTCCAATCATAATAGAATGAAACTACAAAATCAATCACAAGAAAAAAAAACAGAAACATGTGGAGATTAAACAATGTGCTAAACAACCAATGGGGCAATGAAGCAATCAAAGAAGAAATTTAAAAATATGTGGAGACAAATGCAAATGAAAACACAAAGATCCAAAATCTTTGGGATGCAGCAAAAGTAGGTCTAAAAGGGAAATATATAGTGATACAGGCCTACCTCAAGAAACAAATAAAAATTTCAAATAAACAATCTAACCTCACACCTATAGGAGCTAGAAAAAGAACAAACAAAGCCCAAGATAAAGTAAAAGGAAGGAAATAATAAGATCAGAGCAGAAATAAATGATACAGAGACTGGAAAAGGGGGAAAGAAAGAAAAAAAAATCAGTAAAACCCAAAAGGTAGTTCCTTGAAAAGATAACCAAAAAACTAATCAATCCTTAGCCAGACTCATGAAGGACAAGAGAGAAAGGACAAATAAATAAGAAGTGAGAGGTGAAGTAACAACTGACCACAGGATTATAAGAAAATGCTAGGAAAAATAATATGCCAACAAATTGGACAACATAAAAGAAATGAATAAATTCCTAGAAACATACAGGAATTCCAAGATTGAACCAGAAGAAATTTTAAAAATCTGAAAATACGGATTACAAGGAATGAAATAGAATCAGTAATCAAACAATTACCAAAAAATAAAAGTCCAGGACCAGATGGCTTCACAAGTAAATTCTACTGAAATTTAAAGAAGAGTTCATAACTATTCTTTTTAAACTAGTTCAAGAAATAGAAGAGGAAGGAAAATGTTCAAATATATTCTACCAGGTCAGCATTATCCTGATACCAAAACTAGACAAAGACACTATAAAAAAGGAAACTGCAAGCCACTATCCTTAATAAATGTAGATGTAAAAATCCTCAACAAAATACTAGCAAAAACCATATAAAACAGTACATTAAAAAGATCATTCACCATGATTAAATGAGACTTATTCCAGGGATGTAAGTATGGTTCAATATTTGAAAGTCAATGTAACATACCCTATTAACAAAACAAAGGATAAAAATCATATGATTATCTCAGAGGCAGAAAATCATTTGACAAAAATTCAACATCTATTCATGAGAAAAAAACTCTCAGTAAAGTGGGTTTAGATGGAAACATACTTCAAAATACTAAAGGCTATATAGGAAAACTTACAGTTAACATCATACTCAATAGTGAAAAACTGAAAAGTCTTTCTTCTAGATAAGGAATAAGACAAGTATGTCCACTCTTGCCACTTTTATTCAAAATAATACTGGAAGTCTAGCCATGGCAATTAGACAAGAAACAAAGAAATAAGAGACATCCATACTGGTAAAAAAGAAGTTAAGTTGTCACTATTTGCAGATGACATGAAGATCCTAGAGACTCCACCAGAAAACTATTAGAACTGATAAATCCAATAAAGTTTCAGGATTCAAAATTAATATCCAGAAATTGATAGCATTTCTGTCCACTAATAATGAAATAGTGAAAAGAGAAATTAAGAAAATAACACCACTTACAATTTTACCAAAAAGAATAAAGTACCGAGAAATAAACTTAACCAATGAGGAAAAAGATATGCATTGAAAACCATAAAAACTCTAATGAAAGAAACTGAAGATGACATAAACAAATAGAAAGAGATACCATGTTCACAGGTTGGAAAAAATTTATAGTTAAAATGTTCATATTCCACAAAGAAATCTATAGATTTAATGCAATTCCTATCAAAATACCAATAGTATTTTTCACATAATTAGAACATATGATACTAAAGCTGTATGGAACCACAAAAGACCCTGAATAGTCAGAATAATCTTGAAAAAAGATAAATAAAGCTGGAGGTATCACAATTCCAGATTTCAAGGTATATTACAAAGCTGTAGTAATCAAAATGGTATGGTGTTGGTACAAAAACCAACATGGACTAATAGAACAGAACAGAGAGCCCAGAAATAAACGCAAGATTAATCAATGTCACTTAATCTATGACAAAAATACAAGCATATAATATGGGAAAATACAGTCTCTTCCATAAATGGTGCTGGGAAACTGGACAGCTATATGCAAAATATGAAACTGAACTACCTTGTAACACCATACACAAGAATAAAATTAAAATGGATTAAAGACCTAATCTAAGACCTGAAACTATAAAAATCTTAGACAAAAACACAGGCAGTAATTTCTTTGACATCACCACAGAAACATTTTTCTGGCATGTCTCCTAAATGCAAGGGAAACAAAAGCAAAAGTAAACTATTGCCACTATGCCAAAATGAAAAGCTTTTGCACAACAAAGAAAGTCATCCATAAGACAAAAAGACAACCTTGTAAATGGGAGAAGATATTTTCAAATATATCCAGTAAGAGATTAATACCCAAAATATAAAAAGAACCTCTAGCAACCATCAATTTGTTCTCTATAGTTACAGGTATGATTCTGGTTTTTTGTTTCTTCCCCTTTTTTCTAGATTCCACTTATGAGTGAAGTCTTTTGGTATTTGTCTTTCTCAGTCTGATTTATTTCACTTAGCATAATACCATCTAGCTCCATCCATGTTGTCTCAAATGCCACAAATCATCCTCTCTATGGCGGTATAATACTCAATAGTATATATAACCCACATCTTTTTATCCATTTGTCTATTGATGGACACTTAGTTTGCTTCCATATCTAGGCTACTGTAAATAATGCTTCAATAAACATAGGGGTGCAAATATCTTGACAAATTGGTGTTTTTTGTTTTCTTTGGGTAAATGTCCAATAGTGGGATCATTGGATCATATGGTATTTCTATTTTTTTTTAATTGGTATTTCTATTTTTTTTTAAGATTTTATTTATTTGAGAGAGACAGAGAGAGAATGTGTGCACAAGTGGGAGGAAGGGCAGAAGGAGAAGCAGACTCCCTGTTGAGCAGGGAGTCCAATGTGGAATCCCATCCCAAGACCCTGAGATCATGATCTGAGCTGAAGGCAGACATTTAACCAACTGACCCACCCAGGAGCCTCTGGTATTTCTACTTTTAATTTTTTGAGGAAACTCCATACTGTTTTTTACAGTGGCTGTGCCAACTTTCATTCCCACCAACAGTGTATGAAGGCTCCTTTTTCTCCACATTCTTGCCAACACTTGTTATTTCTGGTCTTTTTTATTTTAGCCATTACAGCAGGTGTAAGAGTTGCATTTCCCTGATGATTAGCGATGTTCAACACACCTTTTTATGTGTCTGTTGGCCAGCTGTATGTCTTTTTTTTTTTGGGGGGGGAGGGTCCTTTGCCCATTTTTTAATCAGATTGTTTGGGTATTTTTTGGTACTGAGTTGTATCAGTTCTTTATAGATATTGAAAATTTACACCCCCTTACTGGTCTCCTGTGAGAGGGTAAAACCTAGAAGCAGCAGATGTAGATGGAGTTTTATACCTACTCACAGGATCTTCTCCAAGGACTTTCCACTAGCTACTGACAAGAAAGATTGGGGACAAGTCAGAAGACTGGTTAAAAAACCTCCTTCAGCAATGCATACATGAAGAGGTCACCATTTTCTATTGAAAAGATACAAAACACTTTCCAGTCCCTATTCCCAAATTTAAGGTACTGAGACAGTGGTGGAAAATCTTGTCATATACAGGACACCAGTGAAGACCCACTGCAGCTGAGGTAAAGGTAAAAGAAGAAACCCTCGACTTTTGAGAGTAGAGCAGCAAGCAGTCCTGAGCTTAGACCATTAAAGATCTCCTAGCATTGGGGAAAGGGCAAGAAATTTTCTTCTACACAAAATCCACTAAGATAGTAGGCAGAATTTGACTGCCAAAGGAGGATAGACAACATCATTGAGAAATCTCCACCGCCAAAGACCTAGGTACACAAGACCAGTCTAAGACTGAAAGTGGACCAGAAAACAGAAAATTCCTGCTAGGGTATTATTATGCAGCAAGTAATAAGGAAAAGAAGTCTAACCCTGGGAGCAAGGCAAGAGCATGGAGATCATCTCGTTGGCACAGGCACACAAGGAAGGCTAAAAGCTAAGGACTGAAATACTAAGAGAAATCCATCAATACCAAGCCCTCCCCTTGAGCACGAGGTAATGCTGAAAGAAGTTGAAGTTTGGGGTGCATTAAAGGTAATCACAAAGCAACAGAACCCAAACCCAACTCAACTCCTGATAATATTGACTTAATCCACACACAAACAGCCTAGAAAAAGAGTGCTTATTTCCTAGCCTAAATACTATTTACCCTAATCTTTACTATTTTAAACAAGAAGTAGATCTTTCAACAAAAAGTTATAAAAAACACACACACACACACAACCACACACACACACAAAACAAAAACACAAATAAAAGAAACCCACTATAATCAACAGAATCAGACAGAGAGATATATAGATGTTGAAACAAACCAGACAGGGCGTTTAAATGCTTGGAGCGCCTGGGTGGCTCAGTGGGTTAAGCCTCTGCCTTCGGCTCAGGTCATGATCTTGGGATCCTGGTATGGAGGCCCCATCAGGATCTCTGCTTAACAGGGAGCTTGCCCTCCCCCCCCCCCCACCTCTCTCTCTGCCTGCTACTTGTGATCTCGATCTCTGTTTCTCTGTCAAATAAATAAATAAAATCCTTTTTAAAAATAAAATAAAATAACTATGCTTAATATCTACAGGCTCTAGTTTGAACATTTGGGGGGTTTCAGCAGAAAGAAACTATAACAAATAAAAAACTATTAGAACTAATTCTAAGAGCCACAGAAACACAGGTGAAGAATGAGTTCAATGGATTCATAAAATAGAGTCAAGGTAGTTGAGGAAGGAATCAGTGTGAACTTGAAAAAAGATCAGTAGAAGTTAGCTAAACTAAACAAAACATTGGTTAAAATGGATTTTTAAAAAAATACAAGAATGGGAGCAGTCAAGATATGTGAGACAATAAATGAACATTTTTTAACTACAAATATTGGAATCTTACAAGGTGAAGAGGGAGGGAGAGAAAACAACAGAAGATATCCTGGAAGAAATAATGGATGAGAAATTTCTAAAACTAAAAAAAAAAAAAAAAAAAAAGCATCACACTATAGATAAAGATGATCAGAGAACCCCAAGTAGAAAACACTAAGGGGAAAAGAAAACTTCTGAGACAAACAAAAGCAAAAAAAAAAAAAGCGAAGCAATCTTCTTAAAGGTAACCAGAATAAAAAATACCTGTTATATACGAAGACATAAAGACAAAATATTAGTATACTTCTAGTCAGAAACTATGCAACCCATAAGACAGTAAAGGCACGTTTTTGCAGAAAGGAAACTGTCAACCAGAATTCCATACTCAGCAAAAAGTATTTTTTCAAAAATGAATTGAAGCTGACATAAAGACCTTTCAGTTAAATAACAGCAGGTCAAATTCATTACCAGATGACCTGGTGTTGCCACAAGAAATACTAAAGGAATTTCTTCACACAGAAGGAACGTATCAGACAAATTTGGATCTATAAAAAAGAAATGAAGAATCCCCAGAAACACTAAAATGAAAGTGGAAATAAAAAAATTTTGGTGGCTGGTTATTTCATTATAAGACTGTCTAAAGTAAAAATATAGTAGAAATGTTAAGAAAGTAATGTGGTTTGTAACACAAAGTACAACTTTTGGCAATAGCAAAGAAAGAGAGAAGAAAGGAAACTCTCTCCTGAGTAAGACTCCACCAAAGGCCAAAGGCAAAGTTTGACTGCCAAGGAAAGAGAACAGACAAGGTCACTAAGAAAGCCCCTTGCTCTCTGAGACTTTCATTAGAGAAAAGGAAAAAAAGAGACGCTTTTCAACAAATGTATTCTGGAACAAGTATAATATATATCATATATATACTTGTTCCAGAATCACGATTATATATATATATATATATATATTTAATATATATTATTCCATACTTCACACCATTTATAGAGAAGTAAACTAAAATGCAAAAACCTGAAATGAAATGAAAATGTCTAATGGGAAACCTAAGACTTGCTACTTTGGCGTTCTTAAATATGACAAAAGCCACAGGCTGGAGAGAGATAAACGTGTTTGTGAAAGGAATTATCCGATAACGGACCTTATCTCTAGAATATATTAACAGTCTCAATGTTTAATAATAAACCAAAACAATCTTTAAATAAGCAAAAGATTTGTATAGAAACTTCATCAAAACAAGATATATAAAAGTTAAAGAGAAGAAACATTAAAAAGATGCTCAACACTCATTTTGTTCATTAAGAAAATTA